>NW_009627543.1:0-1476 GCF_000690535.1 Cariama cristata | reverse complement strand
GGGAAGCCGCTGCCTCCGCCCGTGCTGTGGTCACCCTGGGCTCGGTGGCTCCCTTGGAGGAGCAGCGTGGGTCTCACCGGTGGTCTTTGCTAGGCAGCGGCCGTGCCGAGCAGAGGTCGTGCCATGCAGGGCTCGTCCAGACTGCGCAGTGACTTGTGGGCCACAATAGAGATGCTTGGCCAGAGACCGTGCCGTGTGTTCGGGCATCAGGGTCCAGCTGGTTGGGTTCAACTCAAACCCTACTTCCAGGCTGACATTTTCGTTTTTAGAAAGCTCTTCTTGGGCTCCGGTTGCGGACACGGAGCCATGTGCCACAAGAGGACAGGCAGGGCTGCAGCATCCCTGCGGGCGGGAGGGAGCCCACCGCCTTGCGGGGTGGTGGGAGAGCAAGGGGCATCGCTGGGTGCAGGGACGGGGACACAACCACCCAGTGAAACCCAGGCGAAGGCGAACACGCTCCTGGTGAGCTCAGACAGCTGGAAACCATCCCCCAGACAGATTCCTGGGCTTGGTGGTGGGTGAGCGGCGTTAGAATTGGGTCTGACAGCGGGGAGGGTGATGCCGGAGGAGGTGCGGACACAGGGGGCTCCGGGCCTGGGTACCCCCATCCCTCCGGTCACTTCGCTGCAGCACCCAGCAGTGACTCCTTGCATCTTCCTCCATGTCGGTGCTCATGCAACCCCCCCCGGGACTCTCTGAGGGTGACCTGCACCCACCCATCCCAAAGGTCCCTTTGGCTGTAGGAGAACCTACCAGGCTGCTGTGCCTGCTCCCATCACGGAGACTCAGACTGATGTAGGAGCCACGGCCGGGCACAGCCCACGGGTCCCACAGCAGAGGTGGCCGGGCTGTGGTTGTCCCTGCCCAGCAATGCTGGCCCAGGTGCCAATGCTGTGGCCAAGGAGCATCTTCTGGATGTCCCGGACAGAGCACGTGCCCTGGTACGGGACACCCACAGCACCGTGGCCTGGGGCTGATGCTCCCGTCCCACGTCACCCATCCCCTGCGGAGCAGCTCCAGCTTGTGCTGGGAGACGTGGGGGTCTTGGCTCAGGATGAGAGGGATGGGGCAGCCCCCGTTGCTTGGGGAGCGGCCGGTACTCCTCCGAGGGTAAAGAGTAAAAGAGCAGAGGGAGAGCTGTGTGGGGTTAGCACAGTGCAGCTTTATTTCCATGGTGGGGGGGAAAGAGGTTCTCCCCCGTGGGCTCAAATCCCTTATTACAAACCTTCTTACTGGCCCACAGCCATAACCCACCATGGTTTTTGCTAGCCCTGTGGCTAGTTGCAGCACCCCTACTCAACAGGCATGGTTCTCGCAGAGGGGCAGGAGGACAGCCTTGATTTCCCCTCGGCTACGTACACAACCCTTCTGATACCCAGGTGCAGGATGGCCAGGGAAGGACCGGCCACCCCCAGCAACCCCTTGGACATGGGGAGGCCACCCAGATCCTGCTGGAGCAGGGACTGGCCAGGGTGG
>NW_009627542.1:3261-30315 GCF_000690535.1 Cariama cristata | reverse complement strand
CCAACCATAACGATTCTGTGATTCTATAAGTAATTACAGAGCCAGCAAAGTTTTAATGTATGCATTTCTGTGCACACAGAAATAACTACATATGGACAGAGACTAAATTAAGAGAAAGCTGCAGCAGAACTGAGCTGAAAAAGACCTCCATCCACTAAATGGATGTTTCACTTGAATGTTTCACTCATACTTTCAAGTGGAAACTGAGTAAATTGATTCGAGATGATGTTCAGCACTGGAACTGGAAGTCTCTGGGTGTCTGCTCTGCAGCTGGGGGGAGATTCCCCAGGTGTCTGCTGGAGTTTCACCTCCTGCACTGCCTCTGAACTGGCTAAGGGCAGCTTTGGTTCATTGACAGTAAATTGGCATTCCAGGAGGGATGAGCCTGGTGAGATATCACTGACTGCAAATTTTGGGGCATGAGCCGAGATTGAGGGTTATGGGGGAAAAAAACCTAGCAAAAACTCAGCTAAACTAGCAGAAGTAAAATAATGAAAGGCTGTTTTTTTCAAACATCAGTTCATTTTGCTTTTCTCTTTACTTTCGTGGTAAAAAGCCTTTTCTGACTGTGGAATGGTTGATTTAACCTGGCTAATTTGATAATCGGGCAAGAATAAAGCATGAGCTTTTTCTTGTAAATTCCTTCATTTTTGTGAACCAAGTGAAAAGTTCTTTTGGAATTCACTGTTCAGATGATTCAGGTATGGGATGTCTAGCAACGCTCAGATGTTTCAGTATGGCTAAAAGCTAACTGTGCATATGGACGACGAATGTGCTCAGTGTGCGCAGAAAAAGTTGACAGTGATTTGCTAAAGGACATAATTTTTTTTTTTTTTACTTCTGCCTATGTGATGATCAGCTTGAGGTGTGTTACTGTCTGTGGGGATATTCTTATTCCTAAATTGGACTTTTGTTTGAATTAGCATAGTTTGTTTCAGCAATTCTACTTTAAATGTATGCTTTACCTAGCCCTGAATTATCTTGAAAAAACATCTTCAGTTTTTTTCCCCCTTTGTATTTCTGTTCTAATAAATAATTATTTCAGTACTTTAAAAAAAGGGAAGAAAAAGACAATACAGTTTAGTTTAAAAAATCAGATGTATTTTCCACTGGATTAAAAAAATTTCTAATGGTATTGATTAGACCATTTAGACTGTAATCCAGACAGAGGTTAACATTGTGAGAGCCACTTAACTCTTTTAATTTGTCATTGTTTGTTCCTTTAAAATAGTGCTGTGGCTTTTCTTTGATTTTTGTCATTGGCAGTTGCAAATGTAAATGTTAAAATAAAACTAACTTTGTAGGCATACAGGTGTACTTGTTCAACAAATCGATCACAAATGTATCAGACACCTGTTATTTGATTTCCACAGCAGCAAAGAACAAATATTTTCTTGGAACTCAACTTGAAGTCTGGCTGGATAAGATTATCTTAAAAGTTTGTGTCCTTCTGTTGGAGAAGGAGAGGAAGAGAAGCAAAATAACCTTTTGTTTTGTGTAGAAGTCCTTTCTATTGCACAGTCAAAACAATCTCAAAATTACAGTGTTCAAGTAAAGCATTTTCCTTGGAGATAATCTCCGTGAAAGACAGAGGAAAGGTGTTGGGTTTTTTTAGGTTTTGGGTTCTTTGCAAAGATTTTGCCAAGGGGCACTGCGCCTGCGACAATCATCGCTCTCTGTGGTGGAGAGCTGTGCCTGCAAAGTTCCCATCCCACAGGTTGGCTTGATAGTTATCATTTAGTTTTCCTATGAAATGCAAATTCAGAAGATCATTAAAATCAGTTTCGAACTTTCTGCAGGCTTTGGCATTTTAACTAAAACACCTGCCGCCAAGGAAAAATACTCTTCAGATCACTGTGTGAAAGTGAAAGGAAAGGGTGGGGAAGAAATGGGCAGGAGAGTCCAGAGGAGACAAAGCAGCCTTGCCTGAAGCACATGTTAATCAAAGGAGATCAAAGGATATGATGTCAGTTTATAGAGAAACAGGTCAGGCAAGCCCAGGTAGCTCAGGAAGCAGGATACTAATTATTCACAGAAGAAAGTCAGGTATACGGTTACCGTGCTACAGTTGAAAGTTAGGAGGTCAAAACTTGCACAGCAACCTAGTCGATTTGATAAAACGGCTTGGCTCCTTACGGGGAAGTTTATGATTTTCTAGAAATGGGAGAGAATGAATCTAATGTACTGAGTCATTCCCACCAAGGTAAGCACATGCCACCTGTGAAATGCTGCTGTGCTGTTTGGAGGTTTGGGGCACTGTTAGTCTCTGCGTGCGGGAGCTTGTTTTGCTGTCGGCTGTTGCAGCGTGTGCTGCATGTCCACACGAGAGGATGTGTTTTTGCGTGTGTTGTGGGGAAAGGAGGAAATCCACGTCCCTCGTCTCTGCAATACGTTGTATTTAAAAAAAAAAACACCACTCTGAATTTGGGAGGGTAAGGGAAGGTCCGATAAGATCGTGTAAGCATTTGGCACTGTATTTTCAGCAAAGGTTGCTTTAGACTTAAGGTGATCTGTGGATGTTGAGGTTACTGTTCTGTAGCGTAATTTAATATTCTGCAAATATTTTTTGGATAGGAAATGCTTTGCACAACTATTTTGCCCAAATTGAGTACCTGTTGCATGTTAGCAGGGCATGGCAGATGCATAAAGATGAAGGATATTCTTTCCATTTCGCATTCTTGGTTTACTGCAGGTTGTTGCTTTTTTTTTCTTCTGTGGGCTGTGCTAAAGTAGCACCAACACATGCATGCAAAATAGCCCTTGTAAGCACTTGTGTGACTAACTGTAAGAACAGAGTATTCTGTGCTAGACGTTTTAAATTTTCAGTAGAAGTCTGAACACAACAGTTCATAAATCTTGCTTAGTCCTTCTTTGCAACATTAATGTCAAGTTTTTGCTTTGAGAAAGAATGTTTTCCCAGTAGCCCTTTCTTCTTCTAACAGGCAGTTTTAATGTCCCAGGAAACATTATCTTCCTGAGGAATTATTCCATTATTTTATCTTCGTAGCATTCAGTGGTTTTTTTTTCCCCTGACATTCAACCCGTGCTTTTCTTTTGCTTGACTATACCAGTTTCTTCTTGGTCTCTCTCTCATGCTTTGCATACCAGCAAGGGATAAAGCTTTGTATCTTGGGTTTTGCAAGAATGCTCAAGCTATTGTAAAACTTGCAAATAGTTTTCCGAGACCTGAAATGGTGACGTTGTAGTCAATGACAAGCTGTGCTATTTTTTCCCTTGAAGTTATTCTTTATATACACTTAAGCATGTCATATTGGGTTCAGATATGTGTCTCAGACCTATGTTAGTTGGGAATAACTCTGGTAATGCCAAAGCAGATTTTGTTCATGAAGAACTTCTATTCCATTGCTTTTTTGTGTGTGTGCATACTACACAGAAAGCATACAGTAGCAAATTCAATTTTGTTCCAGATTTTAATTTTGAAAAAAGCAACAGTAATGTTCAGTAGTATACAGGTCTAAACACTGTTTCTGGTATGGTAATAAGAGAATTTGTTTGTTTCTTCTCTCTCTTCGTTCAGGGCCTGACTTGAGGTTACAGGGGTATACTGTTCAGAAATATATCCAGCCTACTTCTGATCCTAGTTTTAGTGCTGTAAGTGAGGAGCTATTTCACTGCTGCTAATAAAATCATATTGATAAAACTGATGTAAAATGTTTTTATGCCCATTGTATTTTATACAGATCCTTTGGGAACCATGATTATGATTCTGACTTAATTTGTGCCTTTTCTCCATTAGTGTTAAGTGATCTTTGTCTAATGGAGTTGCTCTTGGTTTGCATTAGTGGAAATGGGACAAGAACTAGGGCTGCAGAGTGATACCGTTTTTTAAATAAAAATGTTCTGTGTGTACACACATGCAAACCCCCCCCCCCCCCCGGAAGTTTTTTCAGTTGCCATCAATTTGCTGTACTAGTTTATTTCCATGTGTGCTTGTTTTTAGAAACTGTCCAAAATAATTGGTGTTTCAACTGGTATTTTTTAAGGAAAAAAAAAAAGTGGAAAAATTAACATTACTCGAAGATACCTGTCAAAACCACTGCTAGTGAGACAACTTGCATTTCTTTTCATGTTATTTATTTTGAGAGAACTTTGCGCTTGTATGAATTACTAAAGGTGCCAGATTGACAACCCTGGAGGCTGGCTTCACTTATTCATTAGCAAAAGAGATACGGCCTGGGCAGCAGGTGCACAAACCTACTTGCTGTGCTATGCCCATGTGTCTCAGTTCTGCTGTGAAAAAACCTCTTTTTGAGGATCCAAGGGTTTCAGTCCTGTTCACTCCTTGCCTTTCCCTGCAGCATTTTCTTCTAAGGGCACAACGTAATGGTCTTGTGATGATTAGGTTTGTGCACTAAAGACTACGCAGAGACCTTTATTTGATTTCATCAAACAGCCGTCAGATGGTGAAGAAGGCTCGGGGCTTACATAAGTCAGTAATTCTCGCCATCTGGTCAATCAGTAAATATAAGGTCACTCTTCCGTCACACCATTTTTGTTTTGCACCAAGTACAATAAGCTCAGGGAATAAATTAGCTCTTGGTTCTGTTCCGTTGTTATTCTGCTGCTTCTGTAAATGCTTCAGACCTCCATTTCTGCGGAGGCTTGCAGCCTGGGTGTGACAGCTGAAAAGAGCAAAGCCCAGAACAATAGGGCTTTGATTGCCAGCCATAAATTGATTCCTCGTTCAAGGGAGCACACCGAGAGCCCTTCAAAAATGCACTGCAACTAACTGAGAATATCTTTTATTTTTGTGGTGGTTTGGGTTTTTTTTGCTTTGTTGTTGTTGGGTTTTTTGCTTTTAGAATCAAGATCCATTCCTTCACATAAGTTGTTGTTTTTAGTCTTCCTGTGAATTAAGTACTGTTTACTGGAGAGTATGACAATATTAGCCCCACAAGATGCAATTACTGTACGTTTTAATTTTATGATATTGTACATGAGTTGTAATTGATTTTACACCGTATTGTGTTGCTAGATGATCGTAGTAGTTTTGCTTGCTTGCTAAGTATGTGTAATACATGCTTGCCTCTCTGGCCCGCAGAGGACAGAGTTAAATTGGCAAATTCAGGTTAAAGCAGCTTGTTCTTCCATTTCTCAGGGGGCACAGAAAGTGAGCAAGAATGGGAGGAGTCATATGAGCATTATTAATATACCATCCTGTAAAATTTGTGTTTTTTTCAGGTCTCCCTTATGTGCTGTTTATTAGCATATCTAAAGCATTTTTATAAATGGTTTCATTATATATAACCTTAATATAAACATATGATTAAATAAGCATAATATTTCTTAAAATAATTTCCAGCAACTTCAGATTCCTTCCGTAATTAATCTGGGCTTTGAATCAGCTCTGAAGAGTGTGTTCCGTAGAGTTTGTTCTTGTGTTCTGATGTTGTTTTTTTTTTTTTTGATCAATATATAGGTAGTCTCATGAAACATTTACAGACCAAGTCTGAAAGAAGTGACTACTGCTTTTTGCTGAGAAAGGTGATAGGAAAATATCAAGAGCCTACGTAGAGAACATGGCACACTTGCATGGGGCAGTGGGAATTAAAAAGGGAATGCCCCAGAATTTCGGAAAGGTGGCTTTTCAATCTCGAGCTTCCCTTTCTTAATGAGAGGGCTTCTTGGCCACCAGGTCTGCCGTGCTTGCTAGGCTGTATGAAGAACAGTTTTGTTTCAGGTTTGTGCTTTTTAGCAGGACTCTGTTAATGCTAACGAATGCTGTAATCAGCTGCTCTTATTGACTGTGGGGTTCTTTACCAAAAGGTGATAACTCTGAAGGCCCATTGTAAAAATGCTTCCTACCCTCTTTGTGTTTGATGACCTCAGTGCTCAGAATTGAGTGCCTGTTTGCTCTCTGGACAGTTATTAACAGAACATCATTGGGTCCCTTCTTGGCTCTTTTTGAATCATAATAGTAAGGGTTTCCCGTGACAGCATTTCTTACACAGATTGGCTCTATTCCCCAGCCAGGTACAGTAACAATGGGCAATTTAAAATAATTCATTTTATCGCTGCCTCCTGTAGATTTTTGACTTTCATTTCTAAGTAGTGAATCTAGAGAGCTGGAGAAGTATGTTCTGATCACTTTCCTGGTGCTGTAAAAAATATGAGATTCAAATAGTCCTGCAGAGCCATCAGCAGCTGGATCAGCACAGAGCACTCTTCTGACTTCAGCTGAAGTAATTCTAACATTTTCTGGGTGCTTTTAACTCTTTTATCACAAGTATGCTTTTTTTTTTAGCTTTAATTTCCCAGTTTATATGTGCTCATGAATCAGGATTTGGGATTTAAGTTCTACAGAAATATTCTTGCTAACATAAGCGTATTAAAACTGAGAAAAACTGCATAAATTGAAGCATGCTAACAGTGAATCTCCAATGGTGAGAATCCACTGCAGAACTGGATATCGAACCCGAGACTTCCAGCCCAATCTGCTTCATATTATTGTTGTTTTGCTGTTATAATCCTTTCCAGTTCTTAGAGGTATGTTTCAGATGATTGCATCCTAATATATATGCCTGAAAACAAAACAAGATAGCAACATCTTACTGCAATAAATAGAACTGAAATTGAAAATGTGTAGTAAAAGGATGATGTTTGCAAATTGTCCGAAAACTTTTCCTTATAATCTTGATCATAAAGCTACTTTAAACTTCGTAATTCTACCGAATGTAGAAATAAGCTCTTGTCAGCAGTATGGTCTATCAGATTCAGTGTTTGCCACTCAGGGAAGTGATCCAAGGGAAGTTGTTGATTTTTCTCCCAATACATCATTTTTCAGTGTGTGCAGTAAGCATTATATTTATTTTGGCCACACCTGTACCTCTTTTCTCTGAAAGTATGTCACTTACTGGAGAAGAGTAAAGAACTGAGGCTGCTGCAGAGGGAATATCAACATGGTTTTGGCAGTTCAGGCAAAAGAAACCAAGGTTTATGTAAACTTCTTGCGCAGATATGACACTAATTTGTAATCTAAAGAGTGCGCTGCATTCGTGGCAGGTCCTGACAAGGTCTCTTTTTCCTCTTCTGTCAAGTACTGGAAATTTTCTGGAAGTAGTGGAATTTTTTCCACTTCTGTGCAGGGATTGCATTCCATAGTCCTGATGGAAAAGACAGTGGTGGTGAAGGGGTTTATTTTATTTGTCTTTTTCCTTTGCTTGTAAAACAGCATCTCTACTGGGTACCACCTCATGTGATGGTGAAATCTTGGGACAGTATCCTCAACAGCATCCTGTCTTGCAGTGAGCTGTTCTGATGTAGTTTATAAAGACAAGAAAGGTTATTTTCTCCATTACAATAGCATCCTGATCAAGGTATTTAGAATTTTTTTTTCCTAAGTGTTTGGTTTTGGTTTGGGGTTTTTTGTTGTGTGTGTGTTTTGTGTTGTTTTTTTTTTTTTTTTTTCTCCGCATGGCCTAGTCTCTTAATTAGTCCCTTAATACTTATAATATTCTTAATATTCCATTAGATTCATGTATATTGCCTGACTGTAATGTAGTAACATTACATTGTAATATAGTATGTTTTAAGTAATGATGAAAAAGTAGGATAAAGTAGACTTTACTGAAAGATTTCTACTTTTCAGTGCTCATCTGTGGGCGTTTTTTGCTCTTGAGTGGTTTTTTCTGTACCATTGTCATTGTTATTTAAGTTTGACTTAAGCTAGTAAGACAAACATGAGTTACTTAGAACATGTAGAGTACTGGCACAATACCTGTGCAATAATGCTCTCCTGTGTAGTATGTAGTGAATTTTGAAAAATTTGAAGCAGATAGTTGTATATTTGTTCCAGATCTGGAGACTTGGTTTTTTTAATTCTCCTGCTGTTTCTACTGGTTCAAGGTAACTCTATGCATTTCCAGATTGTCATCACATATATGTTATTATGTATTGTATATCCTGAGGTGTATGAAGCAACTCTATTTTAGTGGAAGGAAGGTTTAGTGAGTATTTGAGTAATTTTCCATCTCGCTCATGTGTTTCTAAATGTAAGGCCAAGCAGGCTGTTTGGGGGAGTAGGCATACTGCTTGAATTTACCCTTCTGAAACTATTTATGAATTGTTAAAGTAAGAGCACACTGTCAAACAGAATGTGATAGACAGAAAATATTTTGCGTCGCGTCGTTTGCACATGCCTTGAAAAGAGGAGGGGAAGTGCACTGTGTTAAGGCTTTTGCGTTCTCATAGTGATGTTGCTTTTGTCATACAGGTTTTAATAGTTATTGCAAGCATCCATATTCATTACAAATAGTTAAAATTTAGCATGTGTGAAACAACATTGAGGGGATTTTGGCTATTTTAGCTTTATCTACCAAGGAAATGAGGCTTATGCTATCTCTGCCAGGCGAACTTGAGAATGTTCACGCAAATTTTGAATGTTTTGGATGTTCTTCTGGCAGCATTTTTTTCTAAAAGATTTTATCAGAGATTAGTTGATTTATGCAACAGTAAATGTAGCTGAAGGTATGTCTTAGGTATAGGATGTTAGGGGAAGCAAACAAGTTTAATTACTTTTCAGTGACTTCAGATCTTCATATCCTAAGAAGAATTTTTAATTACACAGAAAGCCGAGCAACCCTGAGGACGTATGGACATGTCCACACTTACAGAACAAAACCGCTGCCTGGTTTGCTAAAGAAGTGTGCATGTTTGTCAGAAATACTGTGATTTCATTACCTGTTACGGTATTTTCTAGCTCTTGTTATTTCAGAGAAAAAAAGAACTCTGTAAGGATGCAGTTCGGTTGTGTTTAATGTCTGTATCATAGTTGTGACAATTTTTAGGCATCTCATAGTGGTGGAATATATAGAACTGGCAACAATGACTGTAAAACTGTTCCTTTTGCATTTAATCAGCAGTCAGAGAAGCAAGAAAGATTTACTTTATCTACATCAGGAAAGTAGCTAGAAGCCATTGGAAACCAGTGGTTAGCTTCAAGGAGGCTTGTCATGTTCTTCCTTTTCAGGAAAGCATGTGCATTTCAGAGATGCAGACCAATTGCACATTCTATGTAGTAGTGCTGGAGCTTTTTGATCAAGTTTTTGAATTCTGTTTAAATTTTAGAATCCACTGTCTCCACGTCGGGACTGTATTTCGGGTGGTGCCTCTGGGCCTGCACTGGTACAAGGGGCCCACTCTTGCAGAGTTCTGCTGTAGCTGCTTCTGCCTTTTTCCAGTTTCATGTTCCTGGTTGTATTTTGGTCATATACTGAAGCTGTTCTTAACATTCAGGAGAAGAAAAAGCATAACCTAAAGTTAACTAAATCCATCCCGGTAGAAACAGTCATAGAAAGTGGAGCTGAGGTTTTTAGCCTGAATGTTACTGTGAATCTATAGTGCTAGGCATGGCTTCATAAAAGCTGGTTCTGTCAATTTGTATATATATTCATCTTTTTCTTCAAATAGCGCTTGTATAAAAGTGGCATTTCTGCTGTCTGTGTAAGCTCAAATTTTATGTGCCTTCATAACACAATTAAGTTTACCGCATTTTATTCCTGCTAGCGCTGCAAAGAGGGGCTGAGTCAGACTGTATTTGTTCTTGTGCTTCATCAGCAGAAATGTTTACCAACTTTCTAGTTGTATTTTATTTGTGAAAACACAATGAAAGTAATGGGGTTGCACTGGTATCAGAGAGTTTAATTTGGCCTGTGTTGTTGTTAGCATTGATTGAGACACATGAGCCAGAAATAATCCAGTTACTCTTCCAGTGCCCAAGGCTGAGTTTTTAGGGCTGACGGGAGCCAAATATACATCTTTTCACTTCTCAACTGAGTATATTTGACTTAAAAGTCTGAGAGTTATAGTAAACCCAAGTCATGGCAATGTTGGTTGTGCAGCAGAGTAATTTTTTTCTCTCTCCTCATAGAGATGATGCATAGATGTCCTTGATTAATCACACTCTTCTTGTTTGCTCTCCTTTCTCTCTTCAAGTCTCCTCTCAGTATGCTTTGGGTGGAAGAAAGCATGGGTGGACTATTCAGGCATTCTAATATTCGAGTAAATTAAATTACAGATACCATAGTACTTCAGTTTCTGGCAGCGTCAATGACTGGTACTGTACCTGCCGTCCCTGGGATGCTGCCTCCCTGTAACAAAGGCTTCGTGGCTGCCGAGCTCTAAAGAACTGTAAATTCAATTCTCTGTTAATTCATGGGCATTCTGGCCATCCACCTGTAAAGTGTAGTGTAGCTGATGATTAGCTAATAGATAATTTTATGAGCCCGTGTCCTCTACATACCTAAAGAACAAAATGTTTATAACTGCTTTGCTGATATAGAGAATTTTTCCTATTTACTGTTTCTATACTTACCAGATTACATGTAAAAACCATAAAATCCTTTATATTATCCATAAACATAATAAAAAATGCTACACTACATAACTTTGACTTAGTCAATAATTCTAGGCTTAGCCTGAGGGGTTGAAAAGGAAATTATTCCTGTTACAAATTTTAATTATGCCATAAACTTTAGGAAATAGCTATTGATCTTCAGCATCTGGCATCAGAAATGTTGTCTGCTTTTTTTGGTTATTTAGTTTGTGAGTAGCATTGTCATATAGGATAAAAATAAAAAATGTCAGAGGAGATGAAGTTGTACCATATGCAAATGAGAATATTTTGGATTCTGTACTAAAAATATTTTATTACTGAAGAGTTTTTTGTTTCTTACTGGATTTTTTTGAGCTATATCCAGAGAAATTTGCATTTGAGATGTAAGAAAGCAAATTCTAATTCTATCGAAGACCCTCTCTCACCATGGGTTGCTATAATGTATACAGTATGTTTCTTGTCTTAGAGATGCGTTTACAATTGCAATTCAGTTGACTTTTCTCTGTTGTGGAAACATTACAATTCCAAGGGCGAGATGGGACAAAGGCTGGAACCTCATTTTTGTACTTTTTGCCTTAAATCTAGGCTGTTAGATGATGGATGCCAGCTTAAAATAGTAAAATTGAAAATCTGATCTGATGTGAAATAGGGACAAAGCTAATGTTGGTCTTTAGCACAGTGAGCTTTTACTCAGATGTTGTGGAGTAGGAGGAAGAGCTTTTTAACGTGTTTGAATTTCAGAACAGCATGTAATAAGTGCAGCATTTGAGGCCTGGAGCCAAATGTGTTGTTTCATGGCATGTCTGCTTATGGTTCATGAGGTTTGACTGTAGGTGAAAGAAGAGGGAGAACTGAGGTGATCACCAAAAATAGTCATTTTAGGTGACTGGAAATACAGGCTATATTTTCATTAAAATTTCAGTACAAGGACCCTTGTAGGCAAAATAGGATAAAGCTCCCTTTCTTTTCCCCCATCCAAAATAGTCTTTGAGGACATAGTGCTCAGTGCCCTCCTTTTGAGGTAAATGGAGGAAGATAGTCTTTCCTACCCAGGAGAACTGGAGCTACAGAGAGAAAAATGGGTTAGAGAGCTCCAAAGAACTGGCCCTTGGAAGGACAATTGAGGGCAACTCACTGCAATGACAGAGAGTGATGGAGACTCTCAAAGTTCTGAGTAGGTGTCTGTCGGACCAAAAAGTGCTTGCTTTCTCTTCAAACGTCTGCATCATGTAAAGCAAGGAGATAATTTGTGTGGCCCCGAGAATTGTGCCAAATTGGTGCTATTTTAGTTGGCTCAATACAAAGTTATAGTGAACCTTATCTTAGTGCTAAATGTTATGTTGATGCATCTATATTAAAAGGAGGGGTGTTTGTAAAGCTATAGCATGTGGTAGGCTGCTCTGCAAAGGAAACTTCCAGAACACCCTTGGGAAATACTGTACTTTTCTCCCTATTTCAGCAAGGGATGGATGCACCTCTATCACTTTCTGCTTGTTAGTTTTGCATAGATTCTCATCTTTTTTGTCTTCATGCACCTCATGGTGAGCACTTGATACCACATGGCAGCTGAAGTTTCTCATACTTTGTGCCCATTACAGCGATGCTGTGACCTCTTATTGAATAAGTAAACTAAGCAAAGTAGGACAAAGATGACTTCTGAGAGGCAGCTTGTAGTAGCTGTTGCCAACTCTTTGGCAGGAAATTGCTCCCTCATAATAGTATCTGCCAGTGGTGTATTGATGCTTGAACCCTTCTGGCTGACTTTACTCGGCCTCGCCTTGAACAAAAGGGGTAGAAAAAATATCATTGAGGCTTGCAGGCATCTGAGGTGGCCAAACTGACAGGTTGCACTCCAGCAGGTAAACGGAAGCCTATTAAGAACACACAGAGACAAAATGTGTCGTGTGAGTGTCGAGTGTTTTGTAGGGATGAACCTCGGTGAGGAAGACAGCTGTGGCTGTTTCAAGGACATGCAGCAATGATGCGGTTTCTGAGAGCTTTCTGTAGCAAGTTCTGACTTAAATATTTTCATATAAGACTAAATGTCTAAATTGAAACATGCATTTGCATTCTCTTTATGGAGCAGGACTAAGGTGGCATCTACGTCTGACTGCAGAGCCCTCGCTGTAAAATTAAAAAAACTGCACCACCACCAATTTTGTCTTCTCTGAAGAACCCTAGTACTACTTGAATAATATTTTTTTGGTCTGATTTCATTTTCTGAAAAAAATTAAATCTGTGAAACGTATGCATCTTTCACAGGGGAAATACCCATTGAAACACGCAGTTTTTCTCTCTAAAAGCTTCCAAAAGTTTGAGAACCCAGACCTGCCTTGATCTTTCAGTCCTCTGCGCTTACCCTTTAGCCATTTACTTTGGGCCTTGTACACTAGAAAAATTCTGCCATTTATGTGATGAGCCATTTATTTTGGTGTCAAAGGGAAGCTCAACACCTTGAAAAAATGTAAGCTCTAATTTTTATATACTCCAGTTTTTTAATGTATTGTTTCTGGCTGGCAAGTCAGATTTGTGCTGCTGCCATATGCAGCAACTTGAAATTCATGTTGGTGTGTCACTGCGGTTACTACACTTAAGCCACGACACCAGAAAACTATTAACTTTCAGTCAATGATAACAGAAAATGTTTTATAATAAACTGTGAAATAACCTAATCATCTGTAAAAGGTGTGAAGATTTTATGTTAAAATGCAATTAACTTCTGCCTTTTTTTTGTTGCTGTTTCTTTTTAACAAATTGGTTTTGTAAGACGTGCAATTAATTGGCTTTTGCTTTGGAGGGAATTTGTGTTTGCTGTAACATGGTGTCTGCTCTAACAATAGATGACTGCCACTAAATTTTCTGCTGTTTACATGTAGGGAGATAGGCTCCTTTTTGGTAGGAAGAGAAAGAAGAAAGTGATAGCTTGCAGGTGTTAAAGCTAGGTGCCGAGGTGTACTCTGAAGACTGAAAGCCATAGGCGGGCTAAGACAGAATAGGACCTATTTCAATTTTTGGTTGAATAACAGATTCTCTGTATGGGCTTGGGTTGCCACCTTGTCTTGCTTTGTGCTAATCACTTCGCTTTTTACCTTAGACTCTCATTTGAGATAGGTAGGAACTCTGAGCTCTGCAGGCATTGTAGGGTTAAAATCTGTCAATAATTCTCAAGTGCCTTTGTCTTAGCAAAGGTAAATATGATAGCGGCAAGGACTAATTACAAATACCTTTGTGGTTTTAAATGGCTCATTTCTAAGAGTAGAAGAGAGTGTTGAAATGAAATGAAACAAACCCAAGGTCTCCTATACAAAAGGAAGCTTTCCTAAGATGTGAGGTTAGGATGTGTTGAGCTATTAAAAATCAAGAGGAAGAGTAAAACTCTTCCCGTGAAGGATGAGAACTGAAAGGCTGGGAGAGAAAGATGAACAAAATGAAGAATGTCATAATTTGTTCAGTAAACACTTCTGCTGCGACCATTGTCAGTTATGAAGTCTGGTGGCACCAGCCACCGTCCTGTGCACTGATGGGAACCTAAAATCAAGAAGTAAGTTTCCACCTTCCTGAGGATGTTTCTTACTTCAAGACAGACTTTTCAAACACCCAGCAGACTTTCCATCCAAAATGCTAGAGGCACTGGGCTAATAACGGTGGTATAAACAGGTTTAAATTTGAACCTTGGTGTAATTATTTGCGTTGCCTCCTTCCTATGTCATGTAGAAGATTCAGGGCAGGTTTCTGGGTGAAAGAAGGATTAGTTACTTCGATGCCTTTTGTACAGCGGTGAAGAGAACATTTTTCCTTATATCTTGTACTTCAAAGCTCTGTGTCAGACTAAGTATCTCTAAGCACTCTCCAGAGGTGATCTGGAAGCAAAGGGTTCCCTGTGTGTTACTTCAGTGTCATTTTTTTAAAACCTCTTTATGACATTTCCAACTCATTTTATAATGCAAATATCTGTTTGCTACATAAAAGAATTATCAAGATTTTTTAGGGTTTTTTAAATAATTGAAAAAAGAAATTTATCTGGCACAATGACTTGATTTTTGGTTGACTAATGGAAATGCTAAGTATTTTAAGATGTCAAACACCTTGGGAAAAAATCTAGCTCCCTAAATTTACATTAGTCAAATATGCCAAATACAGTCTTTCTTAAATGTGAAAGCTGAGATTTGGCTAATAAATGCAGTATATTGTTTTGTTTGTTCTGATATCACTGCGTTTTATATTTTTAAAGGTAAACTGTATCCTCCAGTGTTGGCATGGACGGAAACAGCAGATTACTGGCAATCTGGGGCTGCTGAAGGTGGCTCTTCACATATTCATGGAATTCAGGGACATCTCAAGAGTTTATAAACCAGTCTTTCTCTTACCATTGCACTCTTCAGCTGAAGATTAGAGGTTACAGGTTACATATCTGTAAATCATGTCCGAAAGTTGCATGCTTTTACAAGCACAGGAGTTAATTGATCTGTGACTTGAAATCCATGGAGGCTTTGTGGTGAGTGGGTATGTGTGTATACACATGCAATTATGGTGATCTTGTTTTGCCTCCAGCCATTTTTCATAAATAAATAGCATGTAAAGCACATTGTCTGCCCACCTTGGATATGTAATTTTATTTTGTTAAATTTTGCACTTCCCACAGAGGATGATGGAGAAATGATAGAGCGGTGAGGGAAGGTTGTACAACACCTTGTTGTACATGTTCTGTGGTTACAGAAGGGCAGTGGTTGAAGTTCATGATTGTTTACACACTTAGCTTATTACTGAATTCAGCTTTAAAAAATTTAGAGATTAAGTTTCTTGCCTTTTCAATATGTGATTGTACTCCTAACCTAGGAAGTTAGTGATATATTCACAGACAATAATAATTTTATTTCTTTAGTCATATACCTTAGTCAAGAAACCTTTCCTGAGCAGAGTCTGTGAAGGTAGAAGAGGTGGGTTTTCTTCTTCAGATCTGTGCAAAAGCAAGAGAAAAATCAAATTGATTCTAAACCCAAAAAGAGTCCCAAGTGTCAAGTTGGTACATAGCCTTAGGATGTTGTGTTCTCTGGTTTCTTGTATTTACCTAATGAGGAGAGTCAATTGTAGCTTTATTTCTGTCTATTGCTTTGTCTTTAATGCAGACCAAGAGAAAGGATTTTACTGAATTTCATGTCTGTGTCCTGGTTCTACAGCATGTACGGTTGCTGCTGTGCTGTCACTAAATGAGGATAAGGTCCAGTGAAACCTGGCATCTGTCTGTCTGTAAAGTTAGCTGTTGGGTTTAAGAAACTTGGATTGTTCCTTTTTTTTTTTTTAGTTCGGTGTCAGCTGCTGCTATTTGAACTGGATTGAATCTTTTATTGCAATTACAGCAAAACTGAAAGATGCAGGAAAGAAAAATCACCTTCATATTTCTAAAGTAATTAAAAAAAAATAGAATGAGTTTTCTGTTATCTCAGAAACAGATGTTTGTTTAAACCCAATCATGAACTCATACTCAGATGTAATTTATTGTTTAATTTTATACCAGTCTTTTGTAAATGAACTGCTTCAGGAGCAAGTGAATAGGGGTTTTCTATGTACTGAACATTTGGAATGAGGCCTCTTTCAGCAGAGTTAAGCATCCCAGGAAAAGAAACAAAGTTGCTGATGAAGCAGGCTCATGTGTATAGATATTTGCCAGGGTTTAAAAGATGCAGTGACTTCACTTTGCAGCACGTCTCCAATTAAGTCTGAGTAATTGAGTTTGGTCCAAGTCAAATCTCAATCTTCAAAGCTCAGACTTCTAAAAAATGGTTTTATTGTTGTTTTCTTTTTTTGACTGTGGGAATCTATGGTGTTGGCTGTCTTCGGTTGTTTCATATGCACTGCGTCTGAGTGCAGACAGGTCTTAAGTGGAGGCGATGAGATACAGCTGGTATCTTTAAATTATTTTTGACCAGATGTGAAATAGACCCACTGAAATTTCATGATGGTCATCTTGTTCTTCTGTATGGAAATTCTTACCTGATAAGCAAACAGAAATGTTTGAGAATGAGGTTTTGAACCGAATCCAAGCTTTAAAAGTTTTTATGAATTGCAGTCATATACTTTAACAGATTGTAGGCATTATGAGCACAAACGTACATGCATTTTTCTAAATCTAGGTATCCAGTTTGCCCTACCTATCATAGTTGATTTGCATTCTTCCTCTTAAAGACTGCAGAAAAATTGTCTGCATTTAATTTAATTCACTTTATCTTGTGTACATTTCTTATTCAGAATTGGAAGAGGAAGCAGCCAGTCCATGTCTGGCTTTTCAGGGAAACAAAAAAAGAAATAAGTTATGTACTGACTGTTTCAATCCTAAAAATAAATTAATAAATACTAAAGTTAGGTCTGGAACATTCATTTGAAATAGGCAAATTACAGTTGATGGTATATGAAAAAAAAATTAAATTTATGCTTTTAGCATACTTCTGTTTGATGGACTGTTTTTAACAAACTTTTTTTTTCTGTTTTTTTTTTGTGGCATTTATGGGCTAAAAAAGTTAGTTGGCTATATTTTTCATTTTGTGTTAGCTGGCTTTATTGTTATTTGTTTCGGGAAGTTAGTGTTTAGGTCTTTGAATATGCACATCTGTTGTAAAGATGAAAAACGGATAGAGGCATGATTGCTTACTGTAATAGGAGAAAATTAAAATCCTATATTCCATGGACTAGAACAGGAGCAGAATGCTTAGATAGGGTGTTTGAGAAAGCAGCATTTTAAATGTTACTAGATTGTTCAGTTAGCATTTGTAAACCCCGTAACCGTGAGACATTTCAGCCATTTTAAATTACTAGTGTATAAATGTTTAAATTACGCCAAGTATAAGGATAAACATTTCTATTATGCTTCAAAATTTGAAGATCATCAGTAACTTCCTATTGTTCATAAAGTTCAATTTCATGCAAGAGTAACTGATGTTTTCAGATGCAGTCAGTGATGCTGTGGCTTCTGCAGAGCTTTTAGTTGGTAAGGGAGAAGAAATCAGAGAAATAATTTTGATTTACTAAGGCTATTGTGACAGTGTATCCCGTATCATGTTATTAAACCCAAGCATTATCATATTAGTCATTTTATGTAGTCATAATTGTGTAATTATTGTATTTTGTATACCCAAGTTTGTTCCCATTAGCTTCTAGTCTTAAGTCATTAAAGGCAGATTTTAAATTCCATGTGAATTAGAATACATTTTTTTCTTAATCAGCTCAGTCTTTGCAAAAAGCTCCTGCGGATTTTTACTTCACCCATTATTAAAGTTTTCCTTTCTCAAATCAAAACTTGGTATTTCTAAATAGTTTGTTGTCTTTTTATAATTAATTGAAATTAGGACATAGTGAAAATGTGTTTTTAACTATTTTAATAGTCCTATGTGAAATTATTTTCTTCTTTCCCATAATGAATCAAATTTCTAATGATTCTTCCTGCTTATTAATTTGCATTGTTGTTTGGCTGCCTTGCATTTAATCAGTACGGGTAAACTGCTAATCTATCACCTGGAATCTGTCAGAAGTATCTATGTAGTGCTGCAACTGCTGACAGGGTATGGAAATTCGCTGGAAATGATGGGCTCAGTCCACTGGGGATTTCATCTCTTGTCAGAAACACAATGACTGGCATCTCAAAATCTTCAAGTAGAAGATGCAGTAACCCAGCTCTGGTATGGGGCATTGTGCTTATCTAGCAAACCACCTGCTTTCTGTCTGGATTAGTATGCTGTTCTTATTTTGCTGTCTACCAGTAAGCAGCAGAAATATGTTTATTTTGGTAGTAAGCATTTACAGAAATGTCTGGGTTATATTGTTGTTGGTTTACATTTACTATATTAACGGAAGGCTGTGAGTTGAGTTGAATTACTTTGCGTGGTTAACTGCAAAATAGAAGTTTTCAGCTAGTTCTGAAAAACAAACCAACCAACCCAAAGCGAATGGCAATCGGACACTTTATTTCTTGTAGTAAGAACTTGCTGCTTACAGAAATTTTACAGTTGTTTGGTGTTATGTATTAGGCAAAATATCAGTGGTGAAATTGTATACTCCCAACTTCCTTGCTGTGCTCATATTGCCAAAGATGCTTTAAAATTAATAATGGTTCATGCACTAGAAACAACAACTACAAAAAAAGAAGATAAAGCTGGGTTAAGATTTTTTTTTTTTTTGGTAGAAGTCCAGAGACTACCAAAGTTAGAGGGATGATTCAGTCTTCATCTGATCACAGTAATTAAATCCAAATTTAAAACAATAACTGATCATTAATCTTGGAAAAACTAGTTTAAAAGTTTTTAAAAAAATGATAAAATGATTTTTCTAAGAGTAAAGATTCCTGCCCTCTGTATGCATTTCTGATAAAAGATAGAAGGGTTAATGAATGTCGAAAAAAGAGAACAAATAAGTCTTACTCATAATTCTTTGCTGCTTAAAATGACAATAACCGTGATCTGGGTGTGATTTCATGCCATTTGCTATCCAGTTGAGCTCTTATATCTGCAAACTATGCTAAGTTATAAATATTTGGAAGAGACTGAAGTTTCTGAGTTGTACGACAAGGAAGAATTATGAAGAGCTGCTAATCCTTGTTGTTTGTTTGCTTTTGCTTTTAACGGCATCTAATCCCAAACTAAATCTTTAATTTTCAGTTGGAAAATGGAACACTTGGGGTAAAAAGATTGTAATATTTGAATGATATGATAAACTCTGTCCCTGTTTGCCTGTACCAAGTCTCTTTGCCAGTAAAGAAATTCGAGTGGTTTCACCCATCTGGTTATACCCCCTTAACTAATTCTTAGACAATGGTAGCATAGGAAGAAAAATAACTCCTTTGGTATTTCCAGTGCTGCACATATTGCACAAATAATAGAGCCTTAGCTTGTTATTATTTCTTAGAGTTTAATTTTGCTGGTGGCAATATCAGGGCATAGAAATATGTAAGCATATTGCAGCCTTACTCTTGAATTATTTTTTTTGTATTTATTAGTAGCAGATCCTCAACACTATTTGAAATTTGAAATATATTTATTAAATTTATGTGATAGGGACATTGCTGTGCCCTTTCTTTCCTAACTTTTGAGCCAGGCTGGCTGTGTGTTGTGTTAGAGGGAGGGAAGAGAGAGGAGGCTTTATCAAGGAAGAACCAGAAGCTTCATAACCTGATTATAAAAATGATTATTGTGGACTGCCTGCATTAGGAAAGCATTAAACATTCGTTTGGGCTCTGAAGTGTGAGCCATTATGAACCTGGCTGCAGTTGGCATGCAACTTTTATCTTGTGTATTTTGATGCAGTAATACAAGTGTAAATTAGAAATGGGGAGATCCTAAGAGCAAAAATAACAGAAAAAAAAATAAGTATTTTATAGTCCTTTACTAGGGCAAAATATTTTTTTTTCTCTTTCTGTTCAGAGACAGAAAGCTATCCTACCCAAGACATTTTTTTAAATACTCATGGAAGAAATTATACCATAGGAACTCAACTTGCAGTTACAGCTCAGAGTTAATGTGATACTGTATATTAAAGTGGTGAAGCTACACTGAATCACAGCTGAGTGGCATGCATCTGTAGGAAGGTCAGGTACATGATCTAAAAGATTTCTTGTTTTCTAAACTTGGAGCCTGAAGTGACATACCTGGATCCTAACTGGGATGTTGGTGATTGTTGTCATGGTAATAAGTCATCGGTGCATTAAGGCCCCAAAACCGTGCTCCAACAGGTCTGTGCAGAATCCAGCAGTCATCTGTCTTCCAGGTTGTTGCATGTTTGCAACTGTATTGAGACTGGGCAAGTCAAAGTGAAAATCCTTTTTTCACTCTTCTCTAATTTTTTTTCCTTGAGTTGTATTTTCAATGAGATCGAAGATTATTACAGCTTCTGTAAGTATGCTGGTAAATAGTGAACCTTTCCACGTTACTTCAACAATGCAGTAGTCTATTCAGACTCCTAAAATGTAGTCAGTGCTGATGTACACGTTGCAGGTGTAAAGTTACCGCAAACTCCAGGATCTCTAGACTTTTCCTATTCTAATGTCTGCTTGGCTGTTCAGAGGTCATTATGGGTTGTTCCTCTCTTGAGAAATGCCTTGTGTGCTGGGTACACAACATTACACAGAGTTTTATTCAGGAAGTGCTGATAACAACTTGATTTGCCAGTTCGCTTGATGCTAGATCATGTTTCCTGCTTTGCAGTGTAGAAATTGGTCTAATTTGCTTCAATTTAAATGTTAATGATCCTCTTTTTCTCGAAGGGAAGAGAAACATGCACAATCACTTTGAAAATAAAGATTTATTCTCCTGATGATCCCAGTAATAACTTTGTCTTAAGAATCCCCTTTAAATACTTGTTTTGCTGTTTGGCGTTAAACTATTTCTTACGTAGAGAACTTTTTAAAGGCATTGTTCAGAGATTAAAATTGCAGGCTCAATCTGACAATATACACACCTATTTGAAGCCAGGAAAATGAATAAAAATTGTTTACTTTTGCTGTTGTCAGGGTTTTTTTTTCCAGCTCTGTAATAGTTATGGAAGCTTCAAAGCACTTTACGAATTTTTGGGGTGGAAGTGTCAGTATTTTATCAAACGTGCAGTGAAGTTTTATCATAGGCTTCATTTTGAAAACTTTGACCACCTGTATTTATAAAATAGCATGGTTTAGAACCTTTACTTAAATTATGTGTTGAGTCTGCTTAAAAACCACATGCTACTATAATAGGAAGCAATCCTTGCCTTGGTGAGCTTCCTTTCTAAATAAGTATTTATTTAGGATAAAGCAGAATCGGATATACGTGGTACAAACTAATGGGTGGAGAAGGAGCAGCCCACACGTGTAGCTGGACACACAGGGCGGCTGTGGGCACAGCAGCTCGTTCCCCAGCTGATGGAAGCACAGCACCTGGCACTCTTATAGCAATGCCACTCGTGAGCCTGCTGCCAGTGGGATAACATGACGGGGGCCTGTAGATTACTGTGTTCTGCCACACTGTGAGCAAGGGAGTTAGATTTTTGACTGTGTTTCTGAATTGTTGTGATCACCGGGCTCTGTCTAGTGCATTATAACAAAATACAGTTGCAAAGCTGGTGCGGGAGCGGAATGCTAATGAGCACCAGTGATGTTTTAAAGTCTTGATAGCAGGCTGGGCGTGTTCTTTCCATTAAAGGAGTTGATGAGAAATTAACTATTCTGTTCTTTAAAACATTCACAAAAGTACTAATTTTAGATTTCAAGTGGCTGTCGGTGCTTCTTCACTTCCTTCCTTCTTTTCCACCCAGACTCCCTGGAAAAAAGGGTGAGGGTCAGCTTGCTGTCTTCAAAGCTGCGTTCCTGCATCCATCTTCTCTTGTCACATTCGTGTAATGTAGAGCAGGAGAGACACACCCAACATGTCAAGGAATTGTTCTGGATAAAATTAGGTGAAAGTTAATATGATTGCAAGTAATTTACCCTGTCAGAGTGCTCCTGTACCTTTCATGTCTTTCCATGTGCTGTGAAGATGGAGAATCTTTCACAATTTTTACGTTGCAATTTCATGTTTATTTTGCAAGACAGAGGGGAGTTTTTCCCTCAAAGTTTATCAGTCTATTGAAGTGGTTTTGAAGATTACTCATTTTAAGTTGCTGTCTAATTCTTCATTAAATGGGCATGTGCCCACCATCTCATATACAGTAGTGTAAAGAAAGTTGCTTGCTCTAAATAAAATGAATGTGGATATTACAGAAAATGCTATGTGCATTCTGAACCTAAGAAAATACATCTGCTTTCTTTTAAAATGGAAGTACTGTTTCTGTTTATGATAACAGCTGGGGCTGCCATTAATTTTTATTTTGTTGTTCAAATATTCTTTATAGGCAAAGGTGCTAAAACAGGTTTAATTGCATCACCACATTTGCTGTTTGGTGTATCATTTATTGGCTTTGGATTAGGTGTCTTAACTACTTGATTGCTGTATTTTGGATTTGACTAAATGTCTCTTCATTTTTGTGGTATTCCAAGTATGATTAATATCAGCAGAAAATATTGAAGTCATTAGCCTTTAGTGTTCAAAATTTTTCTTTTTTTTTGTCAAGATGGAAGAACGTGTCAATAAGAAAACAATTTTAATTTCAAATGAGTACTCATAAATATGTAGAAATTAAAAAGCAATGAATTGTTTTTATGAATTTTAATGGATGGTATGGTGCAACATTATGCAAAGGAAATGAATGGCATAAATTACAGTAGTGTATTAATTCATATCATTTTCCTGTAACGCATTTCATATGTGTTAGTCGCATCTGTGTGCAACCTAGGCAAGTTGTTGTCGCACACATTGTGAATCGTTTCCCACAACACGGAAACCCATCCATTGCTAATAAACTGGAATATGGTAGCATTTTTAATAGTGCTAATCAAAGCCGTAGCACTGTTTTGGAGAGGTTGAGGAGGGGATGTTTGCTCTGTCTGCTAGACAGTGTAAGAGAAAGGATGTAACAAGAAATACTGACGCATTTTAATTCTGTATTGGCATTGCTGTGCTTTCCTAGAACCTTTTTAACTGCATTTATTTAACTTACTGAAAAATTTAATGTTAATGTAGAAAGTAACTGTATATGTTTCATTCTGCATCTCCCTTGTTGAAAGGGACCTAAGTAAAGGATTAATTTGACAAAGTGGTATTATTGCTTTATGTAGTTATTTATTTTACATCAGTGGTAGGGAATAGGGTATTGTATGTAGTCACAGGGTGAGTTAATGGATAATGATAGAAAGTGTATTACACAATTTGTAATAGACACCAGCGGACAGGAATTTTGTTTCTTCCTCTGAAATCTATGATCAGAGCAAATTGCGGTGTTCAATGACAGCATAGGACAGTAGGTATAGGTAGGGATGTATTTAAGATGGAAAGGTCACAAACGTATCTATTAAAAAAAATACATATATTTATAAACCGTCATTCAAGTGTAGCTCTGTGATTTCAGAAATAGTCAGAAGGCTGCAGAAAGACCTATGTGCTGAACTGCACAGGTAATTATTACTGGTCAGCTTCAGTGACTTTCTTTAGCAGTATAGAAAAAGGTTCAAAGCAGAGTCGTGCTGAGCTTCAGATAGATAGGTTCTTGTAGGGGGGAAAGTAGAAAGGAATGTAAGTAGAAATGAGGCAGTGACTTAAAGGTAGCAGAGCTGTTTTCAACCTGGCAGCCACAGACTCAAAGAGTCAGTGGACTCTTCTAAAGATCTGCGAGGGTAATGAAGAAAACCAAAACTTGTCAGCCAGCCTAAATTCACTATACAGGAACTGGCAGGAGAAAACTTCAGCAGTCAATAAACTGGAGAACCCCTGAGATAGAACTTAAGTGCCTAGACCCATCCTCAGTTAGATTTGCTTGAAGATTAATTGCTAATAACTGATTGGATACTAGATTACTTCCGTACCAACACTTTAATTAACTGTAATTAAAATTTTAAGTTTGGATGACACTTTGTACTGATGGCTTCTTAGAAAGTTTCTGCTTTTTTTGATTAAAAATTTAACTTCCTATTAAAAAGAAAGACTGGAAAAACTCTCTGTCCAGCTGCTTTTTATTTTAGCCATCTTTAATGGGAAAATTAGTCTTTGAAAGGTATCTACATTTTGCAAAAAGCAGAACCTAGATTCTCCAGTGTATTCAAATATGCACAAATGGGCACTGTAGAGCAGGTAGCTGAAAATCAAACATCACGTCACAGCTGTAAAAGGATATCATGCAGATGTTGTACAAGACCTTTTCAGAAGTTATTTTATTGAAGTATTAAGACAATATTTAAGATCATTCCTAATTTCAAAGGTACTTACTTTATTAGAAATTGAATCTAAGCACTGATTTATGGATGTGAATCAGTAACTTGCTAAAATCAGAAGACTCAACAAATTCATTAACTTTAGTCATCCCTGAAGATAAACCTTTATAGTTTTTCACAGCTCTAAAAAAATACTAAGTTGTGATTTTCTGTCAATTTAAGTAAAACAAAAACATGTCCTCAAATGTATTCCTTTTAAAGAAAAAACTATTCATTTCCCTCCCATCCACCCTGTACAATGCAGTATTAGGTAGCAACACATGAACATTTCAAGAAGTGGAAGTCGTGTCTAGAGGCCAGTTCATCTTACAGCAGGCAGTGTGAAGATACCAGGTTATTCAATGTTTGTTTACATTTCTCCACATCATTTCACATTGCATGATGTCAACATGCCTTTCAAAACAGATTTCTTTCAATTGAATGCAAATTTACGTAGTACAGGAAGCAGTGGCGCCTAGGAGCAATGTTGGTACATAACCAATTGCAAACATGTTCCAAGTATAATTATTCTTTCTTGTAGGTATGTTCATAGAGGAAGATGTCTTTTCACTTTAGAAAAACTTAGTGTTCTGTTGATTTGCCATTTAAAAATAGATGTGTCTTCATTCTAGATGTCCATTGAGCAAGGACACTTTGAAGTCAGTGGCCTAAAGGCATTTGTTTCTTCTTGGAGCAATTTTCAGATATTTCATTGATTGTGACCTTTTTTTTTTTTTGAGACACACATTATCTAATATGTCTCCTACCCAGGTTCCAGCTAGCTCCTTATATCAAAACTGGTCTTCGTCCTTGTCCTCTTAATTTCCTTTATGCAAATTGTAACCTGTGGAAGAATAACAAACATACAGAAGAGTCAAATAAAACAAATCTGCAAAGAAAATCTATTCATAAATGGAAAACTTAAATAGACTTTAGAAAAGAGACTGTTATTTTCATTACACTGGTGCCTATTTTTGTGTTTCCTGAAATGGCTAGAACTAATATCAAAGGTTACATGCAGTATCAGTAGGCGTGTGGGGTTTGTTTTTAGAAAAGAAAAAGCTCTGCAGCTTGGAGATAAAATGTAATGTAGTAGTTGCTAAGGTAACTGCATGTTTTTGTGAATAGTGGAACAAATTAGGTGAGCAAAACATCTGTAAATTGTCAATATGTAGGTTAGAGCTGCCCTTAAGCTGCAGAAATTAACCTCTTCAGACCTGCTTGTGAAGCCAAGGAACATGGAGGAATAGTCATGCCAAGCTCTCTGTAAAGCTCATACTCCAGTGAATGTTGTTGCCTTTCCCAGAGGTTGGTGGTGGTGGGTCTTCAAAGGGCCTGCAAGTCTGGCTTTTGTGTGAGCATGAAAACTGACTGCTTTTGTTTCGTTTGGAGTGATAGAATGGGTTTGTTCACCTGCTGCGTTCAGTGTGCTAGTCTGATCTTCTGACTCTAGCGATGGCTGGTTGGTGGCTCTGGGGATAGTTCTGGAGAAAGGTGACCTTGAGCAGTCCTGCTCCAAAGGATGGGACCCCGCGTCCTTGTCCTACCTGGCTGCGTGAGCACCGGTGCGTGACTCGAGTTCTGCGTCAGGGCTGGCCAGTTCTCATTTTCAACTTATACTGCAGGTGGTTCTTGATTGAGTGCACTCCTTAAAAAAAGATACCGACTTGGTCCCCTGAAGAGATGCCTGTAGAGGCTGAGCATGTCCCACTGCCATGCATCCAGTACTGCTCTGAGAACACACAGTAGCTGAGTGCATATACAGTTACCTTTACTTAACCTCACACTTTGACAGCTTTAGGTAGATGAAACCTAGGCATTGTTGTCAGCTACTTTCTTGGACATAACCAGCTAGCTCTTTGCCAACTACTGGTGACGTGTTTTGAAAAGGTCTGAAATGTAGATTTTACAGAATGAAAGCCTGATACTGTTATGTGATTACTTTAAAGAGTGATGGCTTGGGACTGCAGTCAAAATCTGGCCTGTATCTACAGACAAGTAGGTATGATTTTATCTGGGAGGGGAAGCATATTGAATTTCTTCTGGCACACCAGAGGCTAAAGACTAAAAATGAGAGCAGTAAGAATAGCAAATACCTTAATGGTTCCCAATCCTTTAACACAATGATTGGCCTCGTTGCCATTCAGAGTGGGGATTATTTTCCAGAAGAAGGTCAAAAAGTCCACATATGTCTACATCTCAGTGACTTTATGTGCCCATATTTCTGAGCATCCATCTCTGGGGTTAAAAAAGATCTTTGTTTTCTACCCTTGATAGGTCTGCCTTGACTTCCACAAATTGAACCGAAGGTGTCTCAATAAGCAAGTAAGCTGCAGTCGTTTTGATTTTTGCTGAATGCAAAGAACCAACATTTCATAAGTAGAAAATTAGTACAGAGATGGGGCCCTTTTTATTCCAGTCTCTTGTGGTTAGTTGTCCAAACCGCAAAGTCATCTGAACTCGGCATGCTGTAGCAGGATTAGAAGTTTCTGTGCAAGATAAGAGCAGAGAGGTTATGGGGTCAGGGTAATATGAAATGTGGAGGCAGAGCTTCATATGATTCGACCTCGGTACTGGGGAAGGTTATGGAGCAAATCATCCTGAGTGAGATTACAAGGCATGTGAAGGACAATCAGGGGATCAGGACTAGCCAGCATGGGTTCATGAAAGGCAAGTCCTGCTTGACCAACCTGATCTCCTTCTATGACCAGGTAACCCGCTTGGTGGATGAGGGAAAGATTGGATGTGGTCTGCCTGGGCTTTAGCAAGGCCTTGGACACTGTGTCTCATGGCATTCTACCGGAGAAACTAACAGCTCATGGCTTGGACGGGCATACTGTTCGCTGGGTGAAAAACTGGCTGACCAGCCGTGCCCAGAGAGTGGTGGTGAATGGAGCTAAATCCA
>NW_009627542.1:1181-2522 GCF_000690535.1 Cariama cristata | reverse complement strand
GGAGGTTCAGGTTGGATATTAGGAAGAACTTCTTCACTGTTAGTCGTTAGGCATTGGAATGGGCTCCCCAGGGAGGTGGTGGACTCACCATCCCTGGAGGTATTCAAAAAACTTTTAGATGTGGCACTTTGATACACGGTTTAGTGGGTTTAGCGGGCACGGAGGCATTGGGTATATAGTTGGACTTGATCTTTGAGGTCTCTTCCAACCATAATGATTCTATGATCCTATGATTAGTTTCCAATGTTAGTCCTTTTCAAGAATAAAATTCATTATCCTTATGTGGAGTGGGAGGTGAGCGTAAACACCCAAGTGTTGTGAGCTATGTCTTCCTCATCCTGTAAGGCACATTCTCAAACGAAGGCATCAAACATATGGCTACCTGCTTGGGAGAACAGAGATACCAAGGGAGCTCTGCAGGCAGTTTTGTCAAGATCGTGTTCATTGAAGATCACTCAGATTGATTTGAGGGCAACTCAGACATGCCAGTGCTGGAAGCTCCGGCTGACTTGTTTCCTCCCACCCCTAGATGTTTTGAATAAGCTGTAACTCCTGCACCAAACGCAGCCCCATGACTTTTGCTTGACCAACACTTTTGCGTGAGAGTTGCACTTTTAACTTCTCAGGAGCTTTTGCTGTTCCTGACAGTGGGGCTGGTAGGTACCCGTAGAGCTGCACCTGTTTCTGGCTTGGATTTAGCCCACCTGGAACACACAACATCTTTATTCAATATATCATCATTATGTGATGCAGCAGATCCTTTAGAGCTAGCGGGTCAGATTTGTAGTTAAGAAAGAAATTAGTATGGAGTAATTTCATTTTAAGTCCATGACAGTACTTACCAGTTAGCCATGAGTAACAAGTTGTACAGTTTGGTTTGGTTTGTTATAGTTTTGAGTTGCAGTTGCAAAGATAAATGCAGCTTTTAATTTTCCAGAGTATTTTAGTTTTTTCTAGGAAACTCCTGCAGTTGCTGTTACTGAATAATTTTAATGAGGAATTTTTTAAGCATCTGAAAATTTTGACTGTTAGGTTTTGTATTTAATAGTGTAAATTGACCTTCAATGATAAGACTGTGTGCTGTAGGACGTTATTTGTTGAATCTGCCTAATTAATTCAGGAATTAGGAATAAATAAAAATTAACTTTAAATTGGGGAAATGAGGCATGGACAGAACTACATGGGGTTTGGGTTTGCTGGTCTGTACACAGGATCTAAAGTATTCTGCAGAGTGCATCCTCATAGACAGGAGGAAATATATTTTAAAATTAGGCAGGTAGCATTTTATACAGAATTATTTAGTCTTTAAGTATAGGCTGTGCAGATGAAAGAAATCTATTT
>NW_009627542.1:0-1150 GCF_000690535.1 Cariama cristata | reverse complement strand
TCATAAATCCCCATTTCAGTCCTGCTAGCTCAGTGATTACCAGAATCTCATTTTGGAGACACTTTCAAATCCAACCACCTGTATTCAGAATTGGTCCATCGGATTCTTAAAGATTTTATAAAAGCGACAATTACATTGGTCTGACATTGCTTGCATCCATTCCCATGGTGTTTTCCACTTCACCTAACTAACTTTTCATGTCTCTTCAAGCTAGTTGCAATCAGAATTGCTTTTCACACTGAGATTGGAGGCCATATATGGAGGAACAAGTTATTAGTGTGGGGTCTCGTACAACTCCATCAATTTTCACCCTCACTTTCCCAAAAGTGGGAAGAGATGATGCCGAGAGCTGTCCCATGGAGGGCAGGACTTTGGGCACTGTATTAAAATACAGACAGATAAAGAAACAAAGCCCAGTTTCCTGTGGCTCTCATGTTTTGTTATTTGAGGTGATAAATGCTAACTATGTACACTTCAAAATTGCACATCCCATATCTCTGCTCTTTGTAGTGTACACTTCTACACAGCATTATCAGAGTGGGGAGGTAACTGTATTCATAAAATATAGATCTTTATAAATATATTATTGTTTGCTTTCTCTTTTAAAACATGTTTATCTGGAGAATTTACTTTCATGACATCCCTCTTCTCCCAGTGAGAACATTGATTTCTCCTCTGCAGGCCTACTTTAACAGCGAAGGTTTTCTTTCTTTTCAGTCCCTATTTTGCTTACCCTAGTTGTTTGGCTGTTAAGAATTCCTGTTTCCTTCTGGAGATCTCTTAATTAAAAGCCATGAGCCTTTAGTTATTCTACAATTCCAGCAAAGTCTCTTGAGAGGATCAGTGCTGTCAGTTCATGGCAAATGTTGACACCTGCGTAATTTCTACTGCCTTTTGGATGAACGGTGATTATTTCTCAGAAGAACAATCTTAAGCTTTCTTGGAAAACTGTTCTTGTTATTGGCCTCTAACAGGAAGATCCAGACTGTTAATAGCTGTCAATCTGAAACACATTTGGAGCCTATCCAGAAAATACAGTTTTGGCCTGTCAAACAATGTATAATTTTACATATTTAAAAAACCCCTCTCTATAGACAGCAAATTTTATTCAGAATAGTTGGACCTATTCCCACAGCATTCTCCTGGAGAA
>NW_009627541.1:404-1055 GCF_000690535.1 Cariama cristata | reverse complement strand
AGCATCCCTGCTCCTAACAAGCATCATCCCGCACCGCCTCACACCAGGGAGATGCTCAACCCACAGAGGTCCAACCAACCTCTCATTTTTTCCTTTTATTTTTTTTGGTTTTTCCTTCTTTTTGTTTTCCCTCCCAAAGGAAAAAAAAAAATAAAAAAAATCCTCTAACCTCCCTTCTTCAGCTCCAACTCCACTTGTCTACTTTGAGCCAGGATTACAGAACCGGGTAGGGGAGGCAGGTGGAAAATAACCCCACGGTCCCAATCTCCTCGGCAAAGATTTCAGCCGTCTCCAGGCCATTTACGCCCGTCGGTTCCTCTCCTCCTCCCCCGGGGTGCAGATACTGCCGCAGATCCCTCTTTTCTTGGAAATTTCCCTTTTCTGTGCAACCCTCCTCTCCCTTCTCCTTATGCACTAGAAAAAATAGTACAACCCTGACAAGGCTTGCAGCATTCAACCGCTTTGCTTAACCCTTTTCTGCCAAGTCCAGAGGAGAGGACGTTGCATTTGTCCCAGTTTTGCTCCTTTCCCTGCATTTTCTCCCCACCGTTCGCTTCCCAGCGACTCGCTCAGGACTTTGGTTTGATTTGACCTTCCCTGCCTCCTCCGAGCATCACGTTAGAACCCCACAAACACCATCCTTCTGCTGCC
>NW_009627541.1:0-390 GCF_000690535.1 Cariama cristata | reverse complement strand
AAAAAGCCGTGCCAGCCCCAACCTCCCATTTCACCAAAAAACCGACCAGCCTTCCATTTATTTATTTTTTTTTCCATCTACACAGTGTTTCTCCTGCCCATGACCTCTCTCCTCTCCTTTCTCCCTTCCCAAAACACCCCAGGTTTGTTTAACAGCACAGAAATCTACTTTTTTTTTTTCTTTTTTTTTTTTTTAACATGTTGATTTTTTATTTGGCAGGAGGTCTAGCCTTCTGCCTCCGTGTCCAAACCCAAGCAGCGATGCTTGGTCCTTATCGGAGATGCTTACAGCATCATCTGAGTTGACATCACACATCCCAGCTCTCAGTTTCTCCTACTTTCTCCCCATCATACGCTTTCCTAGCAAACCCCCCCCCCCCACCCCACCCCA
>NW_009627540.1:0-51937 GCF_000690535.1 Cariama cristata | reverse complement strand
ATAATATTAATACTAATAATAGAAATAAATATAAACAAAACCAATAGTAAGCTTCTCCATGATGATCATGGAATTGAGTACCGTGGTGGCTTGCACCGCTGACATGATAGGACGAGTGCTGGGATGTCGCAGACTGGACTCAGCAGCAAATGGGATCTGGATTCGGGAATACACAGATTGAGGTTGGAGGCAGGAGAGTGAGCCTATAGCGATACCAGCCATGAAGGAAGAAGGACTGCCCGCTGTGATCTCTTAGCTTTATACTGAGTATGATGTGTATGGGATGGAAGACTTTGGTCAATTTTTGATCACCTGTCCTGTCCGTTCCTTCCTGCAGGTGTGACTATTTTATGCGTTTTCACTTGTGGAACATGAGAGTGCCAGCAGTGACTTTGGTTGCCACAGGGATAAGGATAAACATAGCCCTTTCTGCATACCAATCCTACCGTTACCTTGATAACAATTATAAACATCAAGCATTATCAATTCTAAAAGCAGACATTGTCTGAAAAACATGTAGTCAACTTCAGAAAGTGCAGTTACTTAGAAGAAACTTAACTGAAGGAAAATCTACCGAAAGAAGAATTGGCCCTGTTTTAGCCAAAACCAGGGCACCAAGTCAGAATATGTTTTCAATCATTTAGAGAAGACTCTAGAAGGAAATTTCTACTTTATTTTCCCTTAAACCATTCAGCCCCATGCTGTACTTGTATCATGAAGATTTAAACAGATGCCTATGTTTTCCGAGATACTGTCTTCCATTCTAGACCGAGAGGTTTATAAACTGGGAAAGAAGTTGCTCAAGGGGCTGGTGACAATCAGTCTACTTGAAGACCACTCTTTGCAGCATCCCTGGTAGAGTATCTCCTACTGGAAAGAGTAACATGTTGCCTCTGCTGTTTAATGTATTGTTGCAATTCTTCCTCATGAAGATGTAAATCATAGGTTGATGACTGTCAATCACAAATAATTTGCAGGAAGAGTATTGTGAATCCTTAAAAAAAAAAAGGCAGCAAACTATGTCTATTCATTAATGAGTTAATTCCCAACAAGGACTTAATTCATTCTTTGGTCACTCCTAATTTTTGTTCCACCTCAGCGTTATAATAGCTTTTTCACCCATTTCTGATTCCATCCTTTTACATCTCTGGTGTGGAAAAATAACTAGCTTTTCTTGAAAGGAACGAGAACCCACAGAGTTTACTAACAACTTGATTTCCAGAGAAGATGTAAAAATGTCCCTAGTTTCTTTGGAAGATGTAGTGGCTGTCATGGTAAAGTGTGCTAATTGGCATCTTCATGTTGACACTGTGTCAACTCTTTGCTCCACCAAGGATTCAAAATGCAGCTGGAACAAAAGTACATGTTTTCCACCAGCCAGCAGTGTTGGCGGGAAGCAGCGTGCGGTCCAAGCATGTGGTCTAAGTGTCCAGTGTGTTAGGAAAGTGTTTGAAGTCCAAGTTATAATAATTCCCTTGGTACAAAAGGAGGGAAAATGTTTTCTAAGTTTCATATGTTTATCTCTTCACTTCAAATGCAGAGGTGCCTCCAGTCTGTGGTAGACTGTGGCAAGATGGATGAGTTAAAATTGTCCTGGTTGTGCCCATGTTTTGTGTAGGAATGTAAATGAGCAAGGGATTGCTGAGTTAGTTCTATGTGTGCACAAGGTCTGTTGTACTGCTACTGTATTTCGTGTATGTCTTGATAGTCCATTTTTCGCTAAAACTCGATGGTACTTTAACTCTCTTGGCTTTGGTTTAATTTTCTACAAACTTGCATTTTATCTGGATAAGCACCAGTTCCGTTATATGACCTTTAATTGATCGCATTTTTTACTGAGGTGATACGGATAGAAGTTAACCATCAGCCAGTTGTTTTTTCAGGTCATTGCTATTAGTATTGAATGCCATGTGAAAAATCAGTGTATAAAAGATGGCTGAAAGATAAGCATTGAACCACTCAAAGACAGCGCAATGTAGGTGGTAGAGAAACTAAAAAAACCCTCAACAACACCCCCCCCCTCAAAAAAAAAACCAAACCCCAACCCTCAACCAACCAACCCACAACAGCCCACAAAAAAAATAATGAGGGAGGTGGAAAAAGTTAGCTTCACTTATGAATAAAGAGCTAAAGAAAAATGTGATATTCTTTTAAAATTGTATGCCTTGGTTCTTGAATTTCCAACCAAGGCTGAGTGTCTGATTTCTCCAGTGGCTGACAAAACTATGGGGCCAGAACATCATTGGTTTGAATTGGCAGCCTGTTTAGATTGCAATTTTAAGTGTTTTTTGTAGGTCTTCTTGGCCAGTTTAGTGGCATGAAAAGGTGGTGTTTTCACGCTTAGGTAGAACACACTGTGTGTATGGACCAGCATGGAAGAAGGTGGGTGGCTTTTGTAGGAAGCGTGCACGATAAGCAGTACAGAGAAGCTGTTGTATGAAGAAACAAATGCAATGTGCTATTCAAAGGCATTCAAAAACTAGAACTGTAGCTCTAGAAACTCAAATAGAATAATTTGCAAAGTACTTTGGTGCCCTTCAGGCTCTTGTAAAGTTAAGTATTTCCAGCAGTGCCTTGCTTTTGCCATTTGCTAAGGAATCCTGGGATAAATAGCCAACTCATCTGCTGATCGGCAGGAAAACATGCATTGATTAGATGGACTGCAGGCTGGATGTAGCTGTCAGCAATCCAAAGGTATAACACAAGTACTCAAGGACGTTTTAGCTGAATTAAAATTAGTTTTGTGGGGTAATGTTCATGTGGCTTCAGAGTTGTTTAACTATCTATCCAGTTTCTTAATGTGATAATGAACATTAACATCTGTGCTATCAGTGATTGTCCACTGTTAAGCAATTAATTTCTGATTTTGTGAAGTTTCCTGTGGTGATAGTGAACCTTGGGGTATGAAAAAATTCTGTAATGTCTGCTGTGTGTATCTTGTTCAGTAGTTTTTTTCCTTTGCATGTTTAATTTTTTTTGTCCTCTTAGTAAGATTAAAAAAAAAGTAATCCTACCTTGCAGCAGAAAAGAAATGATTGGAGCTACAGGATAGCCAGGGAACACATGGGTTGCTGAATCCAGTCTGCTGCAGTCACAGGCATCTATATAGCAGATGTTGAATTGAGACAATTTCATGGAAACATCCATCTTCTTATACATCTCCCAAGCACCTGCAAGTAGATCATTAAATGTCTCCCATGTCTATTAAAAAAAATGAAGTTGTTTAGTACAAAAACCAAAAAGTCTCACATACTGTATGTCAAATACTGCAGTGGGAGAAAGCAGGAGAAAGAAATGCTGTACTCCACTTCAACCCGGAGGTCAACAGAAAGCCTCTGGTTTTCCCAAAAGATCCAGGTTGTTGCCTTCCTCAGTATCAAAGCTGTAAATATGTTAACTGCCTTTAGATAATGGAACTGAAAATCCCATGAAGGAGGCAAGCTATTTATGCAACGGGTTGAGAGGGTTTTAGTGCAGAGACTTTAGCTTAATATTTTGCAGCCTGTCTTATCCTTTTAACTCTACCGAGTTCACTAAAGTCAGAAGAGGGACGAGGTTGCTTGTTTCTGTTATACTGGCATGGAAAACAATTTGATGCATACAGAGCTACTCTGAGTTTCCTCTCCTCCCTCCAAAGTGTCTCCTTTTATTAATCCTTCCTGCTCTCCTCCTCCATAACTTCTCTTCCTCATGTTTTTCTTTCTTTCTTAATTTTCAGATTACTACATTCATCACTGTTGGCTTTCCCTTCTTTTGTAAACTCCAACTTATCTTCTGCTTCAGATAAATAGTTTGAATTTAATATTTTAGATGCTTCTAGGTTTCTTCTGAGTTATCCTTATGCATCATCTTCAGCTTTTTTTTTTAAATATAAATATTAGATTTGATTTTTATATTGAGGACCTTGAAGACTGTTTTGCACTCTGACATTTTCATGTGCCAGATTTCATGCACTCAGCAGTGCTTAAAATGAGGAGTATCTTCAGGGAAGAAAATCTACAGAGGATTTAACTTTTCCTGCAGTAGTGGAAGAAATTTTTAGTTTGGGAAGAGACAGAGAAAAGCCTGGGTGGAGTATGGCTTCAAAGCAACATTTACCAAAAGTGGACTGAGTTATTTTTGGGTTTGTTTTGATGTTCTCAGACTGACTTTAATGAAATGCACAGATTTACATTATCATCAGTCTGTTATTGCTAAATTTGCTCCCATGAAGATATCGGATATGGAAGAGAGGGAAAGGATCCAGAAAAAGTGAAGTCTTACAAGGATATCGCATGTGGGAGCTTAGACCATCCCAGTTTTGTTCAGTGAGCTGGGTGTCAGTGAGCCCGGTGGAAGTTAACCATTAGAGTCCTCCTCTGTGCTGCTCCTCTTCTGGGGCTCTTGCAAAATGGTATCCGTGGAAACTGGATATAATAGAAAACTGTATGAAATGTTATGAACTTTCTCAAAACTGGTTTGTGAGATGCTGGCAAAGCTGTTAAGAAAACAAAGATAAGGCTATATTGGACTGGATAGACTGTTTTGGGCTTTTGAGTTCCTTTTGGAGTATGAACTGCAGAAGTTTTCGTCTTCTGAAACTACCCCTTTTAATGTCCGTAGGAAAATTTAGTGTTAGAACTGAAAGTTTTTCAAATTCCCTGACTCTGCAGGTTGCCATCTGCTGTGGCAGTATGCATACCTTGTTATTATCTTTTTTTTCTAATAGGTTTCTTTTGGCACTTTTTTGATGCATGAGCTACGCATTGACACTGCGCCAGAAGAAAGCCTGACAAGGCTAATGAGGGTAAGGAATTCTTCTCACAAGCTACAGTGGGCGGTTTTGGAGATAGAAGTCAGAGTTGTTTTATTTGAATGTTACAGGGAGAAAAAGGTCTTAGTTTCGAAATTTATTGCATGATTTTGCCCTCTTTATTTTGGTCATGTTGTAGTTCTCTCTTTTCCTGTTGCCTCAGATTTAAGCTTGTCGCGACCTTCCAACACATCTGTAATATGACTTCCTGGCACGTGTTTCCTACACAATTTTTTTTTTTTGCTGTGCTGCTGGGCTTTCTTCCTGCTCAGCCGGTCCCTTGTCATCTCTGGGTCAGTCTCCTTTAAGGCGTCACAAACTAACTTGGTTCATCAGCACTGTTGTTCTCTGGTCTATACTTCTGCATCTCCATAAATTGCACTTTGGCCATGCAGTGTGCAGTGAATCTGGCTGATAATTGTGAGTGTTTGCTCTTGTTTCTTGCCCTCTAGCCTGTCACAAGAGGCTAACCAGAAGCTTTATGCTACTTTTTTTTAACCATTTGTACATCAGGGGAAAAGTGCTTTTGCGAATCTATAGTAATAATCTTGAGTTTTATTAGCAACAGTCTTATTTCTGCATCAGTCCTTTTTGTGCTGTTTGTAGATGACGTGTTTTTATGTTTTCAGGATTTTCCATCTAAAACAGTGACTAAAGCTATAGAACTGACAAATTGAGAGTTTAAATAAAGAGTTTAAGGAGAAATCTGGATGTAGTTTAAAATATCAGGGAGAAGGGAGCTGAAATGCCATCAGGAAGAATGCTTGGAAACATTGGGTAGAGTACTTTAAAAAATACATGGCCTATTGCTGGCAGACTAAGAGAATATTATGTTTTTAGTGTTTTATCTGGTAGCTTATATATAATAAATGTTGTTGATGTGAATTTGAAAATACCACTGGCTTTGTATCAAAACTGTTGGAGTGTGGTGTTTAGTTTTTTATTCCCCCACTAAAAAAAGTAAATTTTGGATACAGTTTTTTAATTGCTGCATTTCCCTCAAAGGACTCATGCTGAAGTTCTAATTTACTGTCTTCATAACTGTGGACAGTGCAGAGAGTTTAGACTTTCACTTTTGCTACAATGGCCTTATTAAATATGGATGTAGTCTTGCCACATAAGGGAAAACTAAATCAGACCAAATTTGTTGCACTTTACATAATTATGCATTGAGAACAATGTAAAATTAATAAACTCATCGTGGATTCAGGCTATGGGGTGCTACTACCGCTGAAACATAAAAAGTTGTGGTGTGTTGGTTTTTTTTTTTTTAAGGTGAATGTTTCCTGTGTCTCTCTGGGAAAAAACCTACAGATAGAGATGTCACCCTAATAAATGAAATTACTGGAATGATAAATTTATTCTGCAGAAGTAGGAAATGGTATTTAACTCAAGTGAACCCAGATGATCTTCATTCTCCCCATTTTCTTTTTAGTTCAAATTTTTGATGTTGTTTCCACAAAGTTGTGTAGTTAAATTTAAATTAATATTGAATTAATACTTTATGGCTCAGTTTTTAATGTGCCAAACAAAAAGTACTTCTGGAGTCTTTCCCAGTGTAATAAGGCAGAAAGAATATGCCTAAGGACTGATGAGGAAGACAGGAATTTGTCAAAGCTTGTGAAACTTAAGAGTAGATCTCACATTTATATGTAAAGGGAAAGGAATAAGACTGTACTGTTGATTTTCAGTTTTAAATAGGCTTGGGGTTTCTATTTTTAATATTAATCTCTTCTGTCTCCCATTGATTTGCTGTGTTTTAGAGGACTGAAATAATGAATTAAATCTTGCTCAACCAACATGCCAAAAGTATGCAAAGGAAAATCACAGAATGGTTTGGTTGGAAGGGACCTTACAGATCCTTTAATTCCACCCCCCCTGCCATGGGCAGAGACACCTTCCACCAGACCAGGTTGCTCAGAGCCCCATCCAACCTGACCTTGAACACTTCCAGGCATGGGGCATCCACAGCTTCGCTAGGCAACCTGTTCCAGTGCCTCGCCACCCTCACCATCAATAATTTCTTCCTAATGTCTAATCTAAATCTTCCCTCTTTCAGTTTAAAGCCATTGCCCCTTGTCCTATCACTACAGGCCCTCCCCAGCTTTCTTTTAAGCATACAAGAAAGTGGTAGCACATCAGATGTGCATCCTAGTTCTGCCTAAGGTTGGTGGTTCTCCTCAACCAGAGGTAAGCCTATGAAAATCAGTGCTTAGGACCAAAAAGACATCTGCCTGGCAGGTGGCTGGCATCAATTCCCCTCCTGGTTGACACTTTTTTTGAAAAAACAAGTATTCCTACTGTTAAGAGCCATAATCCATTTTTCCATGCTCAGTTTTCCCCCCCCCCATGCTTTTCCACGTTTTATCCCTCTTCTCCAGATGTTTCCATTACCCTCTGTGCATTTTGACTGGTGTCAGGGATAACCCAGCTTGGGTGCTGCAGGATCTGGGCACCAGCATCCTGGAAACTGGTAACAAGGCTGGAAGATAGTGCTTGTCACCAGTGTTCACTGTATATCCAGGAAAGCAAAATCAAAACATGTTTATCTTTTCTTGCCAGCAGGGGAATAGTTGATTGAATGCACCTTTTAATTACTAAGAATTTTAGCATCTTACACTAAGATATAAAGCTGCTTAAATTAATTATATTTAAAAACTGGAGGAGTGACAGACAGAACAGATGTAATTTCTTCTATTCAGGTGCTTCTTTGTTGTCATTGTTCTGCTGCATTTCCTACATGCAACTGTGAAGATGTAATCTGTTGAAACACCATGGTCTGAGAGAACTTTAGGTCATATTTCTTCAGACTGACATATGATGATCTTATTTATCCTTCATCTTGCAACACCATAGCAACGAGCTACGTTTTCTTATTTGGGAATCAATATGGGAATATATTCTGCCCAGCAACTAAATTTTGGAGCAGTCCTGAAAGGAGGAGTTTTAGGGGGAATCCCGATGCTCTCTGTAGCTGTACTTGCTTTATTAGCTATAGCTTCACACTAGAGCTACTGCAGATCTATACTGAAGACTGCAGGTGGAACAATGAGAAGAAAAACAGTATAGATAGAAGCAGAATTCAAATTGGCAAAGCGTCTAGGCAAAAAGTTTGGTGGTGGTTGGTTTCTTTTGTGTGTGGGTGTGGTGTGTTTTTTTTTTTATTTTGAGTAGTTACTAGTGGACTGTTCAGTGGTGACATTTTAGTGGCGTTATGTTGGGGCAATTACTTAAGCATCAAGATGATTTTTTCCTTTGAACCAGAATTTACGATATCTATTAAAAGTAATATGGTTTTTCTTGCTAGATGAAACTAGTGACATTACTTTTAGAGAGGAAATCCAGATTTTGATCATAAAGATATCTTGTCTTTCTTCACAGATAATGATAGAAAGATGAAACCACAATTGACCACTTTTTTTCCCTCTGTAGAGTCCTGATTTCCATGCAACACTGCTGCTATCCTAGCTCAGCTCAATCTGTGCTGCCAGGGCATGAGGGTAATGAATAAAATGGTCATTTTAGGTCTCCACATCAAGTGGGTTCAAAAGAAGTAAGTCAGGCTAGAGAGCAGAAATGATTCTTGACAGCTACAAACAGGGAAGAGATTCTGCTGAAGTTCTGTTTAATCAACAGCGTTCACCAGCTCCTCTGCTAGTTTCAGCTGTACTGAATAGTTCTGTTCTGTAAACTGCCCATCCAAAATAACTTCATGTTAATGTCTGATAACTGGTGGCTGCCTATTAAAAGCTAGTAAATTCAAAGTGCAAATAGGATTTCTCTTTTGCTAACGCAGAAGGTAATACGAAGTTAGAACAGGAATGCACAGTAGTAGTTTTCTCCCTTTCTTGATTTCTTAGACCAAGACCCATAGCTTGCCTATAGTTTAATTAAACTTCAGCTGCTGGATTTCAGTGTGGGAGAAAGTGAATGAAATTTCAAGGTCCTTGTGGGGCTGGATGGATACAGTGTTGCCTCCTGCCTTAATAAATAAGAAGGAACAAAATAAAGCCAGAATGATGCAGGATTAATAGCATTTCTAAGTACATTCTTCTCTTATAGCAGGATATATTATATTCATCCCTGTCCCCCAGGAACCTTACCAAATCAGATAATTTTTATCCTTAAAATTCTATCTCCTTGAATAGCACTCAGAAGAAAATTGTAAGGTAGAGGAAACTTCAGGGAATTAGTGTAATAGTTCTTGTGGCTCTACTAAATAAGTAGACAACCACTTTGTGTATTAGTTAAAGCTTCTGAGTAGTCTTCAGTGTTTGTAATATACTATTAAAGTATAAAACAATTACAGCTTTTACTTGTTTTGCGCTTGCAAGTCTTTCACCCATTACTGCAACCTGTAAGACCTTCAGCATCAAGTTAAAAAAAACCAAAAAACCAAACCACAAAAACCAAATTAATATAAAAATATTCACATATTACTCAAGTAGTTTGTTCCCAAATTACCATTTGTTTGTATTGACATCTATCGTCATGGAGTCTGCAATTGTTAAATCCATTGTTAGAAACTCCAGGTATTCTGCAGTATGCAGAATTCAAAAGCAAACCCAAATGTGAATCATTTCGCAAAATGACTTCAAGTATTTTGGCTGAAGTTTGAGGGGAAAAAACTATTTTTAATTTGATTTGCCTCCCCGCAGTATACCCTTTATGGCTAATGTGTTTAAGATGTTGTTTTTCCCTTATTTAATATTCCCAGTCCTTGTATAGTCCAGACTGGGCCACCACCTATCCAGCAACAGTGATGTTATACCTGATCCCTGCTCCTGGTCTCCAGCGCAGGCTTCTCATGGATTTATCAGCAAGTACACCAAAAGCTCTGGGCTGCTGCCTCTACCACCAAGAGTACACTTTGGCCTTGATGAAATAACCTTGCATCTGATAAAACAATAGTGTGTGACTAAATGGCAGGTAGCATGCAGCCCTGACATTTACACTGCAGGGTGGAGGATTTCTTCCCCCTCTCTAACAAGAGAGCAGACCACATGTATTCTCTGAGGATCTGTTCAGGAACCAGGCAATGAATAATTACTGCCCCTCCTAACCCAACCAGCTCATCAACTTGGAGAGAGTATCACCATACCTATTTATTTTCCTTTCTTGTCTGGCTTGTTTTTTTCTGCCTCCTTATTCTGCAGGGTCTGTCGTGACACTAGACCGACTGACCGCCTCGGTGGGGTGACAAATGCTTTCTTTGTGCTTGCCAAGAGATTTACTTCAAGGCCAGTGCTGCAGATACAACACGCTCTTTAGGCCTGATTTTCACCTCCAGAGCTGGAGACCAGATCCCAAAAAAGACAAACTTAGGTTTGTCTTTTTCCTTTGGACCAAGTATAGGTGCCAAAGTCTAACAGAGCAACCAACAAAATAGCACTTAATTGCTCAAGTGTTTCACCATCCCATCGGCTGCTATTTCTCTGTCTGATGGGATTTTGGAGCCCAGTGTTATTGTTACTGTGCCCATCTACAATGGCAAATGTATTGGCTAGGTGTCTTGGTGTCAGTAACTGGGGACATCTCTCCAGGATGAGTAAGCAAGGTACGGGGGCCTGGCCCTTGCTGGCGTGCTGTGGTCTGTGTCTCTTGTAAGGCAGCGGTGCGGTGATCAGCACAGGGCCACATGGCTGCACTTGGATGACAGCTCAGGCTTGGTAGTTGGGAGTGTGCTCTCTCTTTCACTTGCTGGTTAAAGCACTTTCCTCAAGAGCAGGGGTTCTGGGTGAAGCTCTGTCCCCAGGCACTTGAACCTACATCTTGTGCCTTTCAGGAGTGGGCAAGCTCTGCTGTTTTCTCGAGACCGCCCCTTGGGTACGGTGATCCCCGTGGTGTGCGTGGGAACAGAGCATGCCGGCTCCGGGAAGGGCACGCTAAGGCTGCAGCCCAGCAGGATGGTTACCGGCGAGGAGGAAGCCCTGCTTCCAGTGCCTGCTTCCCCAGGGCTATTTCCACAGCTTATTTAAAAACAGAACCTACTGCTCCCTGCAAATTTGGCTATTGAAGGTACTACACCCAGGAAATCTAATTTTGTGTATCTGACATACTTAATGAAAAGTAATAAAATAGAAGGAGTGATAACTTTGGAATGAGATGTGAATGTTTGAGGGGAAGAGCCCCTCTGCCTTTCTTGTCTCTTAATAGGCTAGTGTTTTCTAAAGAGAGCCTTCTTTTAAATCATTTGCTGTTACTAAATATCTTTATTTTTCTGTTTCCTTTCCCTTCAACCAAATGTTGGATTTTGGAAAAACAGCCCTTGATATATGAAGCTTTTTAGTGTGTGATAATTGATACAAGGAAGTCATACAGAAGAGAAAGATGACAGGAAAAATACTATTTTTCTTGCCTTGTCTTCACCTTGCAGACAAGATTTAACATACAAAGTAGTTGACCATGGATACACTGTTTCTTGTCTCGATAGATTTTGCTACCAATTTTTTTTTTTTCATTCTAATTCTTTTAACTTTATTCTTACTTGGCTTCTTGGGAGGTGAACATCTGGCCTCTTTTCTTCCACTTTGTTTCCCCACGCTGGCATATGTTGGAAGTTGGCTATGAAATGAAAAAACTGTTATACAACAGTGAATACTGCAACAGTTATACTAGGCTGTACTAACCAGCAGAAGATTTACTATCTTCTCCACGCTTTAGGTCAATTAATTTATAAAATGAGAACATCTTGTACAAATACCAAGATAAGTTGAAATTTGAGACTTAAGATCAGTTGCATCCCACGTTTAATTAGGCACGTATAATAAATTACAAATGGTGATTATGGAAGAAAGGAGGGGGAGGAGAGGAAGGCCACATATTGGGAAGAAAGTTTTCTGCAAGCTACTTAGGAGTAAATGAGCCCTTTCTTTAATTATCTGCACTAGTCTTTGAAATGAGAGTATCTGACTACAGCTGTTCTCAAAAACTAAATTAAAAACTGTGAAGAAAATCCAGTTGTGTTCAGAAAGGATTTGCCAAGATTTCTTCATGTTCTGAAATGGCAAAAAATGAAGTGAAATTTGGGTGACAGAAATTCCCACGCTGGGCTCCCTGCTCTGACCTGTTAGAAGAGAGATGGGATTTTTAGGATGATGATGAGCAAAACCCTGAGGTCTCTGACCTGATAAGTCAGTTACTGAATTCAGTATACTAAAACATGAGAGAGAGGTTACCATACTGAGAGATCATGTCTGGATTTTCTGGTGTTTGAGTGGTAATAGCCTCTCTTGGGCTATTAACTGTCTGATAATGTTTAATATAGTGGTGAAGTGCACAAGGTCATGAGTAGCATAGGAAGGGGGGAAAAAGGCACTGAGATGAAGATCAACTATTGTTGCTGCTTTTAATATAGCATAAAACATTATGGCACTGAAGCAGAGTGGCTCTTCTGAAAGTTCACTCTTGCTTGGAAATGCAGGGTTTTTCCAGTTCCTGGTGATAACGGGACTTTGGAAATACAGTATCCTCCCTTGAGACAGTACTTAGCAGCATCTGACAGTGTTATACTGATCGATGGGGTAGTTTGAGAGACATTTAATTCCCACAGAAATTTATTGCTGCTGGAGAATGATAATGGGGACCTTGCACAGTAAAGAGGCTTACAAGAAATGGCTATTTGTCTGTACTGTGTTTGTTGCCTTTTGTTAAACCCTTAGCCTAACTCTTAGGCTGAAGATTGTCAGTGATATGGAATTTCTTAAGTCTATGCTTTGATCCATCAAATATTTTTTTTTCTCCCTGCTGTTGTGTGTTGCATGGGTACAGTTAATGCCAGTAGATGCAGGTAAAAGGATATTAGGAGAGGGCAGGGGGAGAGAAGGGAAAGATAGATGGTCTAGAGATTTTAAAGGGTGCTACCAGTGTTAGATGTTCAACACCAATTGCAAATAGAGAACAGAACATCCAAACAAGTTGGAAACTTGCTGTTGCTGAAACTTAAGGATCATATGTTGCTTAAGGATTATATGTTGCTGTATAAAATGGTTTTCTAGATAGTTGACCATGGATAGGATTACTGGGATGGTGACTTGAGGCAAAACTGCAAGTTGTAGAGGCGTTAGTAAGAAGGTTCCAGTACAATGGATGGAGAAGTTGTCTAAGGAAGGTAAAATTTCATGTGCTCCTCAGATGAGGGGAAAGCTGGGGAAGTGAACTAGAAGAAATTGCCAAAGACAGTGAGATGGACATACATGTACTTCTCCAAATCACTACTGGAAAAAAAACTTGGTTGAGTGTCGAATGAGAGCTTTGAGAAGTCAATGGACTTCGACAGTGGACATGGCTTCCTAAAGAGACAAGGTTAAATATCTTCATCGCATGTACTTTAAAAACCTTCTCACCAGTGTGTGCGCGCATCTGTTTCTTTCTGTGATTCAGTAGTCCGTAATTAGCAGGATACAGCACTGGGACTCTCAGAGAAATGAATTGAGCAGAATTGTGCTTTTTGAATCTGCAGATAGTACTTACATCTGTTTGCACCTCTTGCTGAATCAGGTATCATTTTCAAAGGCAAAGTTGTGTCAGAGTGTGAAAAATAACTTAGTTTTTACTTCAAATGGAGATAAATTAATATAAACCACCCCAGAGTGAACTGAAACCTTGGATGTAAGCTAAAAAAGATCTAAAAGATTGCATATTAATCAAACTGTGACACTTTATTCCTGACTACTTGGGCTGCTGTCACTTGTCTGCACAGAAAGTCAGTTTAAGACCATTCTTAATGGAGTACAGCTGCCTTTCCTAGTCCTTGTTAGAATCAAAGGTGTCATCAATCCTCATCTGATTTTGGAAGTTAATATAAACTCTTTTTTTCTCCCCACTTTACCTTGATATACAATTGTGTGTGGGGGAGGAACACTTCCCAATATTTCAAGCCTTTAATTTATTGTTGCAAAATGCAAAACTTAAAAATATATATTTCCAGCTTATGTTTTTCTGCCAAGTACCTCCCAACTTGTTTATGAAGATGCTGCCCTGTTGGTTTTTGGTCTCAGAGCCGGTTCAGTGGTGGCCTTTCTCAAATTAGCAAAGGCATCATTAAGCTCTAAAGAAGACAGTCTGTATGAGGGTAGCAAGAACTATCATCCCTGCCTGTAGTTAAGCGGAGCCTGTCTCCAAAGTTCTTTAAAATTGGTTTAGTTTTGATGTTCTTTCTTCTTTGCTGTTGTTTCTCATGCAATAGCTCAGCATGCTGTTACTTTTTTTTCTACTGTGACAGGATGCATAAGTGTTAAAATGCTTATTAACATAAACCAAAGCTACGAATTCGAATACACCCACATTCAAACTGGAAGCTTGCCATCTGGGCCCACCTCTGTGTAAAACCAGTCTCTAGTGCTGTTTTCAGACTGTTTGGATTGAAGAAGCAATGGAAACATCATGATATTTTGTTCCCTGAGGATGCATTTTGGAGAGCTTTGTACAAGTTTTTTACTTTGTCTATCTCTAATTTCTATAGCTGTCACTTCCTTGATCTTTAACATAGATGTAACTGCATTAATATTGCCATATAGAAGTTTTCATGTGCTATGTGATACAGAATGCATAACATGGAGGTCCTATCAGAATTAAGTGGTTTTCATTTGATTAAATAGGTAATGATTTATTTGACAAACTCACTGTCTTGCTTTTTTCCTGGCAACACCATTTCTATTTAATTTGCTGGGTTTGTGTTTTTTAGGAAGGGGCTGGAATAAAGAAAAATGCTGAATGATTACTGACAGTGCTGCCTTAAATGCAGAGAGAAATAAAGTGTGATAGAAAGGTGGTGCTGCTTAAAGATGCTGTGCTGGCACTGGATGGAATATTTTAAGATTTGTTTTCATCTAACATGAGTTAGGTTGAAGGCTGGATTCATGAGATAAAATGACATCAAGAGCTAGGTTGTGCTGTTCCTATGAGTCTTGCATGCAAATCACGATGTCGACTTCACTATATGAATGATAGCAAAGTTCTTGTAAATGCAAATTCTTTATAAGCAAAAGTTAGCTAAGATTTGCATTTAACTGGATGACAGGAAGCAAGGTTTGCAGAAGATTAGCAGCAAGCAATACAACTTCATAGTAAGGAGGAAACCAAATATTGTTGTGTTACAATCTTATGCGCTCACTGAATTTATTTATAGGTCTCTTAATCGTTCATCTAATCACTGCAGAAAAAAACATAACCAAAAACAGGGTAGAGAAGGAAGAGTGCTCGGAACTTAAAAGCTGCCCGAGTTGGTGGGGAACCTGCATCTAGGGTAGTAAGTAAAGCAGGTGTAACGGTGAATAAAACAGGTGAGGGCCACTCTAGCACTAAGATCAAGTGGCACAGAGCAGCACACGTCCTCTCTTCCCTCTCCCCTGCCCAGTAGTGTGGCCTCATCTATACTGTTTATTAGGAAGTGTCCCCTGGCTGGGGGAGGGGGGCTGAAGCATGCCAGGGAGAATGCCAGCTGTCTTGATGATGCTTAAGCCTGGCTTGTCACTGCTGTGATCCTGGTGAAGCCATCCTGTTTCTCTGCCTCTCAATTCCATGCAGTCAAATACTCTTGTCCCTTTTTTTGTTCCTTCTATACTTCTTTAGGCATGACCTGTGCATGGTTTTTCTCGTCTGGTTATCTGTGATTTTTATAAGCATAGCTTTCAGTTGATATACTTTCATGAATTTGATTATTTGTTACGAAGGTAATCACTGATGCAATCAAGGTGTTGCTAAAGGCACATTGTGTTGAAAGAACTGCATCTCTTTGATAACCTCAACATAAGGATGGGGTGGCTGACATCAGGCCCTCTCAAACAGCCACTTTCTAGGCTGAACAAGCCCAGCTGTCTCAGCTTCTCACAGGGCAAGGCCTTGCAGAATCGGGTCATCTACAAATGATTTTGCACCAGGTTTCCTACAAACATTCAGTTTGCAAAGGGTGAGATGTGGCGTGATGGTTTGGTGTTTTTTTTTTTTTTCTCACACGCTGGTCTGGTTGATGAGCAGTATTCTGCCTTGGGTCTGCCCCATCCTCCAGCTTGTGTGAGGATGCTGGTGGAGAGACAGTGTCTTGGAAGATAATGAAAGGGACATGAGCATATTTTTCATACGTTGATAGCAATTACAAGCAAATATGCAGGCTTTCCACCCCACCAAGACTGTTTAATGATAAGCAGAATGGTGTTGCAGGGTGTTTGGGATTCATTAGTGTTGTGCACTTGTAGATATGTTACCTTTCTATCTGATGCTTGGTTTCCTAGTCATCCTAAAAAACATTTACCCTGCCAGTTTTATAGTAGGAAAGCACCGTATTGACAACGCAGCAAAAAACCTTGTCTATTCAGTTACAAAATCCAGTAACAAATACCCTCATCAAAATAATCCCTCTAGAAAAAAAAAAGAAAAACAAACAAAAAAACCCCACCCAACAGGATTTCGCTGAATGTTTTTGCTCACACTGCTAGATAAACCCCTGCGGTGAGATGGAGTTAAGACTGACATGCTTGTAATCATTTAAGAGAAAAAAAAAAAATCACAACAGGGGATATTAGTTATCCCCCAAGCAAGTACTGCATGTCAGAAAATTAATAATTTACTGTTAAAAGAAATCTTAATACTTGAAAATGTGGAAATACAGTATTAGAGACACAAGTAACATTGACAGTAACAATGCTGCTCGGTAACAAAAATAAAAATAATTAGTATTTATGGTTTCAAATTAGATTAAAAAAAAGACAACCATTTTATATCCCTTCTCTTCTCATCTTGGAATAAAGTGCTTGAGTTAAGGAAAGTTGCTATATTCATGAGCAGTGAGCATGGTTCATTTTAAATCATGTGTAGATATGTTTGAGTTAGTGCTCAATGTGTGTGTTATATACATATTTGTACTGTTTTCTTTCATTTGTACATGACTGTTTTGTGCATTAAACCTTAGTAAGAAGCAATGTTGATGACTTATTGATGTGTAATATAAAAATCAGATGGATTAATGGGGGACTAAGTGGATCGAGCAATTGGTGCAGCTACATCAAAACATTTAATAGATGGATTTGCTAGTGTACTGCAAATGCCAAAAGTCTTTCAGTACCCAATTCCTCAGCTAATAAGTAATTTCTGATCCTTTAGCAGGCACTCATAATTGGCCCAAGAAGAAGAGCCAGTCAACAGTAACACACCTACTGTGTCAGTGCTAGGGCAGATGGTTGCAACCTCATGCTTTCCACGAGGTTGCAGGAGAATAGAGTTGACAACTTTTCTTAATCAAAGGACTGGCTAACTTTTCTGAGGAGAAGTCCAAATGTACCCGGGACTGTGTTCTGCAATGCTGCCATGGAGAATTTGCATTCTTAATACAAGAGAAGATAGTTTTTATGTATGTTAATTTGTTGTATTTAATTTTCCCTCCCCTGTCTGTCACTCCATTTTGTGTCCTTGTTCATGAGTGTAGGAAGGTGTAGGTGCTTTCTGTTAACATTTGCAAAGGTTTCTTGTGTCATACAGCACCTCAGATGTGTCCTGGACTGAAGGACTCTGAGGGTCCCTTCCAGTCCTGCACAGTTCTGTACTCAGAAATAATATGTATGATATTTTAATTAATCTTGATGTGGAAGGTTAGAAATCTCTGTTACGCATTTAGCATATAAAAAGCCCAACACATGCTGAATTTCTTTAAATTAATTAAATTGGTGTAATTAAACTCAATTTAACTAATGCTTTTACTGGTATGGTCTCAGAGCAAGTAAGACTGTCCTCCCCAACGGGTATGCTATACTTCTCATACCCAAAAAAGTTCAGATCCCCGTTAGAATAGGGAGAGAGGAAGGATGACAATGCACAGTTTCCTTGGGTTATGTGATTTTTTTGTGTAGGGTAGGAGAAATACCAGCATATTTGTAACGTTTTTTCAGGACAACAAGTTGATTTAGATATAAAAAATCTATTTGCTTTCCCAGCAGAGAGCTATGCTGCTGCACAATTCCGTGTCCTCCCCCCTGCGCCCCCAGTCCAACAAGTGGTGCTGCAAAATCAACACATTTTATATCTTGGCAATGATTGTGAACTGCTTCAATTTATTAAGTCCCCTGAGGCCGGTGTTTAAACAAAAGTGGACAGAAGTGGCAGGTGAGCATTTCCCTAAACTGAGAAATAATTGCCTAATTCGTGGCAGGGGAATGGTGACTACCTGACAATTACAATTCTGCAAAGAAGGAGACTTTCTGGTATTTATTATTTGCATTAGTCAAGAGGACAGGAGAAAGAAATTACCCTCATCCCTCTTCTTCCCTCCTCCCATATGCTCAGAAGCTATCAGGAAGAGGATTGGATGCTCTGCAGGATGCGCCCCGAGGAGACGGCGCTGCTGCCACCATCGCAAACTGCTGCTGGACGGGAGGGTGAGCAGAGAGCTCCTAACCATTTCTGTCCTGCTGCTTGGCCTCTGCTTTGGTTTTTAAATTGTTGTCCGATACCATTTTGCAGCTAGAAGAGTAAATAGGAGCTGAAGTGTGTTTCCTTAAGAAAAAGTTGGAGGAATCTTCTCTTTGCCCTGGCTATTGTTGAGGCAAGTGCAGAAGTTTGCACTTAAACCTATCAAGCTTCAGTGAGATGTAAGCACTTGTGATAAGCTTAGGAAGTCACCGGATTCTCATATGTTTTGAGACTCGTGACAATATGGCAAAATCCTGCATCGGGCACCAAGATAATCATAACATAGACTTAGGTTTTAAGGGAATGCTAAAGTTTTTTTTAGATTGCTTTCCAGTCTTGGACTGCTTAGTGGTTAACTCCTTTCTCTAAAGCTGCGAAAGCTTGAAAGGATTCTTAAAACAAACTCTGAAACTTGAGAATCTCTCAGGAGAGGCTGCAAGTTAGCAGCACTGTATGACATGCAAGCATCTCATCATGCGGCACCAGAACAATTAATTGTCTTTGGTCAGGGAATAACGTAACATTATCTGAAACCCAGAGTGAGATCTAAGTGAGCTAGACTATTCGAACTCTGAAAATAGTAAAAAAACCCCCAGCCTTCCCCTTGATTTAGCTGTCAAAGGCACCTTCTAACTTCTTCACACTCCAATTTCTTGTAGGATACATCACTCTACATTTCAATTACAGCATATACGTCAAGGAAAAGCCTCTAAAGATAAACTAACTAATTTTATATTTCCTATATTTAATATATGAATAGTTTGTTACATAAAAGCAGTTAAAGGATACTTTGTTAATCTATGTCATGGAGAAAGAGATGACAATCGGTGCATTCCAGGAAGCAGAAAATGTTTAATTAAAAATGCCAGGCTAATTTGTTTCTTTCTGAGCCTTTGCTATTGTACTACTGGACTGTTGTGCAGTCTTGTCAGCTGTTTGTCTGAATATAAATAACTGTAATTTTCACACTTGCCTCTTCCTACAGTTTGTAAAAACGGTTGGTTACAACATCAAATTAATTTCATATCTGCTGAGCAGGTTTTAATACAAAAAGTTCTCAAAAGAATATTTATCTTTTATTAATAAAAATAAAATGGACTTAGCAGCACATAGTAGTCCTATGTAGTAGTCAAGCATGCTGTAGTTATTTGTCAGGGAGCTTTAGTAACACGGTCTTCTTAGGCTCACTTCTCCCAGGCAAAGCCCCTCTTGCACCGTCCGGGAGGCCGACCCTCCAGGCTGCCAGTGCAGGGATGGTACCAGCTGCAAACAGAGGGAAGATTGCTGGCATGGGTGAGTTTCCCTCTGAAAACGCTCCCCCAACCTTGGATTCTGATTGCTGCTGGAGACGAGAAGCGAGGCCAAGGATGTAGCTTTTCATATATCAATAAGTTTCTTTGCGTATTCAAGGAGAGTGGTGTGGTGTTGCTAAGCTATTTTGCAAAACCTTACTTTCACCACCTTTTCCATGGCTGAAGGGAGCGTAGAGCCATAAGAACAAATATGTTGGGTGAACCCAAGGTGCTGTCTGGTACATATCCCGCCTTGACCCATGGTTACAAGTGAATGCTTACAACAGAGCATGACGGTGGAGGGAGACAGGCATCCTGTCCTGTGCCGGGCTGCCAGCCCCCAGCAGTTTGTGGCTTGTGAACTCCCTAAGCCAGTGGGACGGTGAGAGGGTGTGTTCTGTAGGATTTGTACCTAAGCTAAGATACTTGTATGAGTCTCTGACTTCTGCAGCCCACTACGCTTTGCTTTTCCCTGTGCAACACTTTTTCCAAATGATGATTTCCAATACTTGAGAAGTCTGCAAAGTTTTGATTAGGCTTTCTTCAAGCTTTCCTTGTTACCTCCAAGGGAAGAGTCCTAGGAGTGCTTTGCTCCTTGGTACTCTTTCAAGGGCAAGCCTTGTGTGGACATAGGGGCCTCTTTACTGCTCTTGGGCTCCGATTAGAAACATTTGGTCAGGCTGGCTATCCTCAGTGCTTGCTTTCCCCTTTGGGTACAGGAAGAATATAGGACCAGGCACAATGGAATTCTTGGTCTGGTGATAGTGGAGAAACTTCTGTACGCCACTGTTTCAGAGGCTTCTGGATTCATTAATCAGCTGACCAAAACAGCAAGATGTCTCTTCAAGCACGCTGGTTTCAGGAGGTTTTAAATTATCGCTATTTTGGGAGCTACAGCTGCTTTTTGTATTTGTGTGACTGGTAATTATTCTCCCATGTAAAAATTTTCAGGCATGTAGCAAGGAAGAGCAGGTACTATTGTATCAGATGTCTGGGAATTTTCAGAGTAATATGGGTTGAACTTTTCAAAGTTGAAAGAATTTCTATTTGGTGTGTGAGTACGACGACAGAAAAATCTTTAATAATAGCTTATGTAATGTCTGTTTTCCTCTGAACCAGACACAACTGGGGGGAGAAAAAAATGTTGGATTTGCATTTGGGATTGAGTGGATGTGCTCACTTGAAAAGGAGCAGCAATGTGACCCTTTTGTTACTGATTGTTAATATAGCTGGAAAAAACCATCTGACTACATACTAGCAGTGTCTGAATGTTATAAAACCACTTGGAAACGTATGACTTGGGTCTCACCTTCCAGCAAATTGGCACCTGTGTCAGTGTGCCGTCAGGTAATACATTCTGCCCATGGGAATCAGATGAAAGTGGAAAAAAACCCAAACACACAGAAAAGTAGTAGCTTTCATTACTCCCTTGGCTGTTATATGCAGCATCCTGGAGTTCCTCGGAGGGGAAGGAGTCATCCTACCATCAGCAGGAGCTGTGTTGGCCTTAGCTGAAAATGGGCAGTTTTCTTCTGTATAAACCAGTACTTTCATTTACAGCCCCCAGCTATGTTTCAGTCCCATGCTCTCAGGAGAGCTGCTGGAATCACAGGTGTGCAAGTTAATCAGGCAGTAATTGGCTAGCGGGAGAATAACAAGTTTTCTTACATATGACTGATCTTAACTCACTTATAAGGTCTAAAGTAGAAGGTTGTTGACTGCTGCTGGTTTTGTTACTTTCTGTGTTTGCAGGATTTCTAATATCTGTAGGCATTGGTTGTACCTGAGAAGCTTGGTCATGAGAGAACTGAGCAGTTTCATCCTTGTCAACAGTGTTTTTGGTGATCGTATCTAATCCTAAGCAAATAAGGGTGTTCCTTTAAAAGCAAAAAAAAAAAAGGGGGGCGGGGAATTTCTTTATATTCTCTTAAAACATTGATAATTTGATTGTGCAGGTTTTCTTCATCTGATGTGAATGTCAAAAATGTGATTTACCGTAACATGGTAAAATTGCTGTTCTCTTTAATATCCCCTTTATTGTTATCCTTCTTGTGCTATAAATTGAGGGCAAAATGTTTTGGCTATCCTTTCTTCTGAAATATTTTTGTTTCTGTTTATTTTCATTCCCCATTACTATTCTTTTTACATTACTGAGTTTTCAACTGTCTCACATATTGTCTGTGTTTTCAGGAAACTTTCCAGTTTTCTAATTACTCCTAGAATCTTGATCCCCAAAATGGTTACTAATGATTTAGAATGAGGTCACGCTTCAGAAGCTTGCAAAGGCTGTTTTGAAAAGTGTCCTCAAACAGCTTCTCTTTCAATATACTAGCCCTGGAAAGAGATGGAGGGAAAGGTAGACAAACAATGTTTGTCGTTGGTTACTGGGACAATCTGTGTGGCCACTGACTTCTGAGGGATGTATTCTTGTGCAAATCAGGGGTGTTGGCTTTTCCCAGCTCAGAACAGTGTAAGATATACTCTGAAAATCAATCATTGATTTACCATCCCAGGTGTATGCTTTGTCTTGAAGAACTCACTGGTTTTAATGACGTTTCTCTCATGCATGAGTGAGTGTCCAAGAACAAACAGAATTCTGTTTCACAAACAGGATTGTGGTATGTTTGGCAGAAATAGAGGCCTTACAGAGGAAGGAGTTAGAATAGCGAAAAACAAAACGAAACAAAAAACACTGCAAACCAACATTTAAAAAAACCCCCAAACTACAAAACCCAACAAAACCTCCCAAAATCCTGCCCATCTCATGACACCAGCGTGGTCATTCCTGTAGAGCTTGTGCTGTAGTTACTCTCAGAATCCTTTCAAACCCTGCCCAGCGCTCTGGACTCCTGGGTTCAGAGATCTGGCATTTTTTCTGTAACTGTTCTGAAATTGTCCCTTCACTAGGGCTAGCTTGAGCTATTTTTCTCTGCCTGTCTGTGTTGTAAACTGATCCCAACAGAACTGAACTAATGTATCCGTGCAGTAATAATGCAATACCCCCATGCTCTTGCACAGACCTTTTCATGGGTAGAGCTCAAAGCTCATCTCGAGGGAGGTCAGATGTATTGGCTCAGCTTTATAGAAACGATGCTGAAGTGAATGGAGTAGCTCAAGGTCACCCAACAGGCCAGCAGCAGATGTAGGAGCAGAACCTGCACCTCCTATGCTGCCTTGGGGGTCTGTCGGTCACGTCGTACTGCTGCAACTTCTGTTTAACACAAATTACAAGCAGCTCCCTAACTGTTGATGCCTGGCTGGATCTTCAACATCTTTTTTTTTGCTGCAAAGTCCTGGATTGGTGCTGCTAAAAGAGAGTAACAGGCACAACTGTATAGCTGTTTTTTTGAAGATACATTGAAAATCTGATGTTGCTGTCTGTAAAGTAGAAATATGTTAACTTGGAGAAATGCGATGAGGTCCTCAAAAGCACGAATCACACTAATATCTGTGCCTAATGCTGTGTTACCTATGAGATCCCAGAAGAATTAATTCCAGTTGTAGCTATGGCTCATGTCATGATGGTGATGCTCAGTCTTAGTTTCCTGCAGGTCACTATCAAGGCACGAAGTCCCATGTAAGGGGTGAAGCATGGTGCAGCCCAGGGCTGCTGCTCTGTACTGGTGTGGTGCACGGACCTGTGGCACAGGCAGCCTCTGGACTCCAGGAGATGTGCCTTCATGTTTTCAGCCCCAGCACGTCACTGTTACAGCAGAGATGGTCAGGCCCTGGGAATCCACGCTGATGGTGGCTGCCGCAGCTCCTGCAGCCTGTATGGCTCTGCCTGCCCTTGCTGTGTGGCAGGGAGTGAGCAGAGATAAAAGAGGAGGGCAGGAGCGGCAAGCATGGCTGTCGCCAACTCTTCTTAACTCCAGTGAAGTAAGATTGAAGAGATAGGTTAATTGAAATGTATCAGGAAATCTTGCATCCTACAAGGAATTCAAGAAGGTTCTAATGACGACAGATAATTGTGTGAAATTGTGTTGTAATAGCTTAGCTACATGCACTGAGGTGCCCCTGTGCTTTCACGAATTGTAAAGCCTTATAAAGCTTCTGCTCACGATAAGAGTGTTTGCTTTCCTTATTCATGTGTCTCTGTATTCTTCTGTCATACCCATCTCGTGAACCTGAGTGCTGCTCTCCTTGAGCTGTGTGCAGCAAGCACTCTGCCTTGTACTGACAGAGTTATTGTTTCTGAGGAAGAAAAATGAAATGCGTGTTCACTGCATGAAGAATAAGCAAAGATACTAGTATTTAGTAAAATGCATTTGCAATCCATCTCCGAAATAACTATTCAGAAATTATTGTGAATTTCAGATCATTTTAAAGAATGGATGCTTTGTAGTATGACTTTTCAGTGGCAGAATGTATAAAATTTCACAACCTCTTCCTATTTAGTTGTAAGTTACGTTTACTTCAAAGCTTCCTGGATGTTGACTGAATCGCCTTTTTACTAATACAGTGACATCCCTTTATAAATCAGAAGGTTTATGGCCCTGACTCATGCTCTTTTTATTTTCCATCCATCTAAACAACCCACAACTATTGCTAGATAAGTATCTGAATGTTCTTCCTGTCAAATGTGTGCTATCACAAAATATTGTTCAACAGAACAGGTTTTCCAATGCCTTTCAATTTTTGGTATAAATGTATAACCCTAGCAAGTACTACATATGTTCTTCCCCCTCCCTCCCTTTTCCTCTCCCAACCTGTAAACTCCATTCAATTCACTTTTGAGCACGGATGGAAAATTGCTGTGATGCAGAAATGCAATGTGAATTGGGGTGTGTTTCCAGTACCTGCAAAACGCCTTGAGTCGGGCCCAGGGCAGAGACAATATGACAACTGCTGAGATATCACAGCAGCTGAGATGGGACCGTGGGGTAGTTCTGTGGAAATTGTGAAGCTGTGGTTTATTCTGTCTGTGGTAAGCACCATGGTACAGCCAGCCTGTCCTCAATACCAGCTGTATATAAAAGTCAGTGGCTTGTTAGTGCAGCACCACTTGTATTGATGTCTTTGGTGGAGTAGAGATCCAGGAGTTATATGTTGAGAGAAGTGCTTGTCCATTGATTTCATTAAAATTAAAAGAAATAATATCCTGGAAACTTTTTGATTGTCTTAGCCTTTGCTAAGCTTGTTATAAACCCTGTGAATTTTGGCTTTAATGTAACTTGGCAATATATGGCTGACTTCTCCCCTTTCCATGGCTGTCAAAAAGCCCTTTATTTATTAGTGCCTACAATGTAGCTGTTTCTGCACTTTAGATTTAAAACATGATTTTTAAAAGCAGCAACCAATATAACACTGGGTGTCAGCAGCACATCTATCACGTCAGAGCACTGTTTAGGAAGACAAAAATGATGAGGTGTTATTCTAGCAATATTTACATGTTGCCTTTCTCATACTTCATTTCTATGAAATCGATTGCTGTTTAGTGTCTATCTAGAGCTCTGCTTCCTGCAGGTGGAAACAGGTGCCGTGTTCAAATTATGTGGTAGTGCTGAGCACCTCAAGGACGTTGGTTTTCTGCAAAAGGAAATTCTGGAGGTTTTATTTTGATAACAATCATGGGGTTTTTGGGTATTAAAAAGTCTGAAAGCATTTAAAAGTCAAATGAAAGTCCTTAAACAACATGAAATCCTTTCCCAAATCTGTTTTCACTTAAATCTTTGACCAGGATTTCTTATTTCTCTGATGTACCTCATCAGTTTATTAAGGATCTCTGTAAATCTTTTTTTCCTCCCTGTATAGCACCTAAGCCCAGGGTAGGATTTCTCCCCTTTACTGTGAACATGAACTTTTTATTCAGAGGAGCCATCTGATGAGTCATTCTTTCATTATTCCCATGGAAATCAATGTCTTATTGTCTTTTCCTGGCATATTTCCTTCTGCCAGGATCTAGGATAAAAAGGATGATAATGCTTTTTTCCTGTCACAGATCTGTAGTTCTTAAAGGGAAGTTCCCTTGGAGATGGAGGAATTACAGGTAACGATTTTGTTTACTAGTCCTGTAATGGAGCAATAGCTGCATTTGCGGAAGCTCTTTTAAAAACCTCTGAGGGCTATATTTTCTGTTTTCCATCAAAGACCAAAGCCAAATCCCATCAAAGTCAGTGGGAAACTACTAACTTCTTCAGACTTACATTAGAGCTATAGGCACTGCAGAATGCTTCAAGGAAGAGCTTATATCCAAACACCTTTCTTCAGGTCGTCTTTAATGTTTTTTTCTCTGTTAGCAGAGAAACAGCATTAATGGATATCCTCATAGTCCCTGAAAAGCCTTATTTCTTTAGATGGGAGCTGCGCTGACAAACAAACATGGCCCAGTTCAGTGTCACAGCAGAACTTGTGCCCAGCAGAGTCCTTGGGTGGAAGCAGGGAAAGGTGGGGATGGTGCAATGCTCTCTCTCCAGACACTTGTTATGTTCACAGCAAGCTGAACCCCAAACCTTGTTTGGGTGCTAGGAAGGGTTAAGTAGTTTCTGCTGCATCTGACTTTATTGCTATGACTTTACTGTGAACAGAGCAGCCCGCATGGTGCAGTTGCAAAGCTTTGCAGGGACCTCCTGGCCCAAGCATCCATCTTTGCCTCTATTTGTAGGTGTTTCCCTGTCTGGCACCAGCCCCTAAACTACAAGTCTGCCTCTCAGGCTGTGCCTTATGGCTCTCAGATGAATGTGTGAAGTCTAAGAAGTGCACTCTCTCATCTTTGGGTGTTGTGGATAATTTGGGAGCCGGTTACTGAAAACCAGTTCTTGTACCTTGGTTTGATGGATAGCTAAATGGCCTGGGACACATTAACAAGTGGCAGGCTATACAGAGATAACGTTGCTTGAAAAACTAAAATTCTTCTAGTGGAACGAAGGGTAAAAAAAAAAAAAAAAAGAGTAAAAATCATAAGGTGTGTTATTAAATGTGCTAAACAGGAAGGCCTCTCCTTGGCCCTCTCTGCATCTCGTTTTCTAAGGGCGGTTAACAACTGTTTGCAGTAGCATTCTGCAGAGAAGGATGGCCTCGTTGGTAAAGGAGGTTGCTGGGACTGCCCTAACCACCTCTGTCCTCTCTCCTCTCTTTCTTGTCCTTTCTATATTTCTTATTTTTGCCAAAATACAAGCTGTGTGGTAGGTAGCAGAACATGATGCCATGCATTTATATATACCTAATCTGAGTGTGGTTTTTTTTATTTGTAGATGTTGAAGCTGTCTGGTTAGCAATGGAAACTCTGAAGTGCAATTCAGGTTGATAACGTCTTAAGCACTTAGCTTAACCTAAACCACTGGAATTAGACCCACATATGTAACCAAAACTGGAAGACTGTATCTGGTTTTATCTTCAGGCATCCTGATAACCTCTGGCAATAAGAAAAGCCCTGCCAACTGAGACAAACCTAGGAATCTAAATAGGAAAAATGTCTCAAAGCCACCTCTTTTCTCCCTTTAAGCGCAAAGGAGAAAAATCTACTAAAAACTCTAGGTACTTGACAGAAAATGAATGCTGAAATGTCAATGTGTTAAGCTTGTTCTACTAACCAGCTTGTGTCATGTATAAATCTGGATTAATATATCCATGGAAACAATTACACACTGTTGCAACAGTAATGTAGATGGCTTAGCAGTTTTGTTTGTTTTTAGATTTGTGGGAAAATTAAAGATCGTGTCACTGATATTCTTTCAGCACTTCTGAAAGCACCCTTTATCTAAAACTAGGTAGTTGCTCCTCTGAAACAGGTTTTCTTTCCTATACGTTTTTGCTCCTAAAGTATGTGCTTTGAAAGGATAGATTTTGAGTAAGTGTGTCTTGAAATGGTATGTAAGAACATACAATTTTTTTTTGAAGTTATCTTGTTTATTCAGATTTTCACCCAAATAAGTGTGCCTGGAATGCTCCTGATTGATTCCCAAGTTCCAGGTGTTTTTCTTAATTGCAGGTTTCTGCAATACAGAAATGGAACTTCAGCTTTAATTACCTTTCTAGTAGCACGTGATGATTTTGCATTGGCTAATCTCAGTCACTTCATCTGTCACAGAGTCTGACATTAGCATTTTGTCATTAGCATTTTGTTCTTTAAGGACAACTTGTCTTATGTGTCTGTACATAACAGGGAAACTTCTTATTTTTTGGTAGCTCTTCTTTGTCGAGCTGACTTTTGTGAGTACCTTCTAACTGTTGTCTTTTGGATCCGTCCCTGTATCTTGTTGGATCTGGACCTTGAGCCTGTGGGAGGTGGCAGTCGAAACCCTGGGATACGTGGGCAGGTGGAAGAAGTGAGGGAGAACTTTAAGAATGAGCTTTTAAAGGTAAACTGTTTTCAAGGAGAATTTCATTAAAGCATTTATTTTTTTTTTAACACCAGTGACTGGAAAACCATTTGTTTTGATTTGTGGGACCTTATTTAGATTAACAGTTACCCTAAAACTGTAATAACCATTATAAAAATATTTGTGATCATTCCCATCCTCAGTTTGGGAGTAATTGGATTTATCTGGGCTGCTGTTAGTAAAGTGCTCATCTACAAACACCTGGGACCAGGAGCTCTTAATTGGGCCTCAGCTGGTGTGGTGGAGCCCCACTTCCCCGTGGCTGTGGGAGCGAGCTCGTGTTTGCAGACAGATTAGCTGTCACTGTTCCAGTTAATGATTTTCCCTTTCCAGCTATTTCCCTGCATTTGTAGTGCTGTAAAAGAACTGTGCAGGAGGGGGAGGAAAAAAAAATAAGTACAATCATGCTTTAGCAAGGGGAGGGCCTGGGTTTTTGAAGATTCAATGTTTCTTCTCAATGTGCAAACACACAGGTTGGTAATATGGACCTCACATACCAAGTTTTGGCCCTAGGAAGCCTTTCTTGAGGCAGGTTGTAAATCTCTGAAGGGAGATCGTGATACAATTGCTGATGCAACCTTGATTATATCAGTGTGAATGGAACTGCCAAAATACAATTAAAGAAACTGCTTATATTCTCTGTCTTCCAGGCAGGACGCAATTGTTCATGTCGCTACCATACTTTTTATTTTCTTGGTGACAATTGATTTAATACACTGTTTGGAAAATGTATGTGCTTATTCTCTCAGTGCTGATTTATGACATGATAAGAAGGTGCCAAATTTTTTAGCAATAAAACAGATCCTGTGCAGCGTGCTATATATGGTCAGCATTTCACTCTCTAATCCCTAAATACTAGAGGATAGATTGAGAGAATTACTGTTGGCTGCCATTTACTACAGATGCATTTAATATAGGTGATGTGTGGCACTTTTTTTGGCTGATTCTGCTGTTGTGCCTGGAGTATGTGAAGGCAGAAAAGCTCATCGCGTTCTGCTCTGTGTTTTGCAAAGACTCAGTCTTCATACAGCCTGTGGACACAAGTGCTGGCTTTACTGGGAAAGGTGATAGGCTGTCCATGTGTGGGGATTTTGATGTGGACTTCACACAGCTCTTCCACCTCTGCCTCGTGTCTGCTCAAGGGATAACATTCCCTTAAGCAGAATTCCCTTCGACAGAATTGCATATTAAACTGAACTAAACCTAGGAGGGAGGGGGATGTAATGAGAATATTTTCTTGGAACCTGTTGGAAAGAGAGCTAAGATGTCAAGGCTGGTTTATTATGTACCAGACTCCATCTCAGATGCTTGAACAGTGACTCCCTTATCTCTTTTTTTCCATAAACTTTGTCAATAGCATATAGTGCTTGAATATTACCATTTAATTTGTTAATTTACTTTGCTTCAGTAGAGGCACAGTAACTTCAGGCATTGATGAATATTTTCATAATATATTGAAATTGCTGTTTATAAAGAAATAAGCATATTTCAGATTTGAAATATTTTAAATAAAGCCAGTTTCTCTTACTAATTGTTAGGGTGGGGGTGAATCCCTTGAATCAGTAAGTGCCAGTCATTAGGTCACCAAATTCCAGGCATGATTTGCTCAGCTCCAGAGCATCAAATTGCCTTGCTCTCCTAAACTGGGGCTTTTATGCATATAAAATGAAGCAGATGCCCAAGTGCTATGCTGTGCAGCAGAGCTGGTGTTTACTGATGTCCTTGCTTTTTGTGGGTGTGCTCTGGGAATAACCATCAGTTGGGGACAGGGTAAAGCCAGGTGTCTGCCGAGAGGCGTTGGCAGCCCGGGGGACTAGGGTGCAGGGAGGATCTAAAATCAGCCACCCAAAGGGATATGGCGTAGGGGAGTTGGAGACAGGCTCTTCTTGGACGTGCTCTGTGGAAGGGCAAGAGGCAGCAGATGCTTGGGGTAGAGACCTCCCAAGGTCCATTTCAACCTGAATTATTATTTCAACCTGGTTTTCCTTTCAGTGGTTGTCGGTTAGGGCTCCACTGCTCCTGTCTGTGGGTTTGCAACCGGCTGATGATGCTGGGCCCTGCCACCCTGTCACTCTGAACTTCTGTGGGTGCAAATTCCCTATTTTTCAACCCTCCTATTGTGGTAACTTGTGTATTCTGTCTGCATGCTGCCAAGAGCTACAGGAAGTATTGTTAATCCATAAGGATTTATTTAAAGCTATTTTCTCTGAGGCCTGGAGGAAATTTTCTCATCGTTTACCAAGCTGAATGTATAATAAGCACTTGTATCACTTGCTGAATTCCTAGTGATACATATTTCCCAATGGATTGGCGAATATCTTTGCAAATCAGCTTCCTTTATGAATGGCTTTGTATTGACTGTCACTTCTAGTTTTGCTGGTTTTGTTTAAGAGCATTGCACAGATAATGGCATTTGGCCCAGTGGAAAGATGCCTCAAAGAGTAATGGGGATTTCTTTAATGAGGATCATTATTATTTGTAATGCACTGACCTGGTCATGAATCAGGTTTCTATTGTGTCCTATAAAACCACAGAGCAAAAGCAGTCTTAGTTTTTAAGAAATTCTAATCGAAGCATAGGTTAAATGTTAACAGAGCTGACTATCAAAAGAACAAAGCATGTTAATAAAATGACTTTTGGGAGACAGGAAGGAAAACAATTGTTCATGATTTAGTTAAAGAAGCAAAGAAATCGGGTGTTCTGGAGTTGAGGCTGGTTGCGTCCGCTCATGTTTCTTTCTTGTACAGAATCCACATTTGACCTTTTGATAGAATACAGTTTCTCATGGAAGAGAAAATGTCTCATTAAAAGTGAAAGTGGTAGATAGCATCTATTAATCGATGGTATGGAAATTCTTTAGGCCTCAGACTTGGTGTTTAGATGCATCTCTTGGGAATCAATATTGTTTCCAAGTAACTAAAACAAAATCAATAGGAGACATGGATTTCATTTGGTTACAAATCATTAGTTTCCAGTGTTTCTGAACCTTAAACTGCAAACAAAATCTTTATAAAATTGCCTTTTAAGGAATAAACAGTACTCAGGAGACCTTGACATGTTATGTCATTTGAGATGCAGCACCTTGCAAGCATCTGATTCATTAAGAGCTGCTCCTGTTGTCTTGCAACACACTGTTATTGGAAATAGGCCGCAAACAGGATTCTGGTTGAAAATACTCCATCGATCCCTTGACAGTCTGCAGTAAGAAGAAAACAATCTGAGATTTTTTCCCTCACTCCTTCCTGCATCTTCTCATCCTTCTACTCTTTGGAGTATGCTGTTGTAGAAAATGTTGATATAAACCACCAGGCTGTCAGCCTTGGTTAAGTCATCATTCCCTTTTCCCTGGCAATCCCTTCTTGTATAAAATCCTATTCAAAATGCTGCATCACATGTGGTACCCTAAAAACCACTAGTGTTACAAAAGTGTTATTACTGTTTTACTTCTGCTTCTGCTGTGGCTTGGAAGAGATAGTTGTTGTAGTTGTTTTCTGAGAAACAAACAAAAAATGCCTTGAGCAGTAGGGATGTAAAAAGCCAAAGGAGTAACAAAAAAATATTACCTTATGTTACACCTGGAGGCTTAGATTAGATGACAGTTAAAGCCTAAAGAAAACAAAGTAGTAACAGAGGGAGGGAAGAGGAGAGCACAAACTTCTCTTCAGGGAGCTAAGAAGCCAGTGAATAATTTCTCTTCAGGGACAGAAACGAGAGCCATTTGTCACACAAAAATAAGAAAGTGAATTTTGGGGCACTGTCTATACTGCACTGCAGCATTACACCGTCACTGTCCTATGTTGTTTCATTGAATTATGCTGGAATATAAGCACAGCCCTGCCCCCAATTAAGTGCCTGACCTATATTACTCAGGTGCTCAGGAAAGAATGGGCCTGTTGTGAAATTGTCTCCTCATTAGCTGTAACCTGCACAACATTCATCCTGCTTCCCATCACGAAAAGCCTAATCAGTGTCCTTGGTTTTCTTCTGTTAGTTGATTCATACAGAGATTGAAGGCATTGCTGTTTTATCGTTGATGTTTTTTTAGAAAGGGGACACACACACACACGCAACATTGTAAAGTTAGGTTTGTTTGAGAAAAATATACTGGAGGAAAAGAGGAGTTAAAACTGGGTGACAGAGCTGTCAGTCTTCTGCTACAGAAGGTCAAGGGTGCTTAACACAGACTTGAATCTCAAACTGTAAAGGAATTTTCTTGGAAATTCTTACTAGTTTTGTATTTGCACACTGTTTTGTTCTTTGCTGTTTTGAAGATGTGAATCCTCCCTACTTCTTGATAGTGCTTCCCAGTGAAGAAGTAAGAAAAAAGTAGAAAAAAGAAAAAAACCAAGTCTAACTTCTCCTAGCTGTTACTGTGCTGGTACGTTAAATGTGCAATTAACACAAATCCAGATTTAATACTAAGAGTAATTTTAATGAAACTTCAACAAATCTGTTAAAAGTAATCAAGAGGAGGAAGGGCTGCTGGAAGATAGAAGCAGAGCCAAAGAAGCCAACATTGGAGTTGAGTGAACATAGCAATAAAGAATTTGTGAATGTTCTTGTGAATAAAACCTGCTGGTTTGATTTGCTGATACTGCATACCATTTTAATCCCTTACTCGCAAACATCTGGTTGAGCTAATTCTTATTCACAAAACCAAAACATGGAAGACAAAAGCACCATGGATACTTGCATAGATTTCTGAAGTATTCCCGCTAGAAGTGACTTAGTCCTTTTGAAAAGGTTTCTCTCCTTTTAATGTGCACGAAAGACTACCAGTTACACATGTAATGAGGGAGCTCTTGAAAATCACAATCTGTTTGTAGATCATTCATGAGGTAAAGGAAGGGAAGAGTGCTGATGTGTGGTGTAGATCATACAGAGAAGGAAAGAAGTGACTCAGGTGTTATTGTCATGAAGTGACAGGTATGAGTAACATGTGTCTACCAGTTTATGAACAGAGATGGCCTGGGGATGTTACTTTCTGTTTAGTTAAAGATTAATCCAAAGTCTGCAAAAGTTAACCTTTTGGTTGCAAACCTTGGGGACCAATGTATTATATAACCTTTTAATATAGTATGGTTTGTAATACAATAAATCCAACTTCTCTAAAGTTGCAGCTATTTGCAACCCTTTCAGAAGCACCACAGACGTGTGGTATACAGCATCGACTCACAGTGGCTTTGTCACTTCAGATGTATTCAAAGTGTTCTGGTGGTTTAACTGAGAGTGACGGGCCTTGTGCTGGTTCAAGTTTTGTATCTCTCCACTGTCCCAATTTTATGCCAAATAAAATATTGTTTGCCCTTCCCTAGCAGGCAGTGTACGGTAATGCATGTTATAGTGATATAATGCTATGTTTCCTGAACAAGAGCTCTTTCTGTACTCAGAACAGTCCAATTTTCTGGTCTTTGGCAGAAATAACCAGGCTATGTTATTTTAAATTTTGTCCTTTTTCAGATACACTGTGTGGTGTCTAACGTCCACCTGAGTCCCTGTGAGACCCAGCTCAGAGGGAGAGGCTTTATTAGGTCAACATCTCTTTCGTCTTTTGTTGCCAGTTTTAATATTTTCTGTGTGAGATGTCATCTGCCTGCTCTCCCCTGAGGTTTGGGAGCCCTGTGCCCCGCAGCAAGGGAAGAACACACCAGTCCTCAAGGAACTACCTGGGGGGAAGGAGGCCACAAGTCCTTGTCCTGTCTGCTCCTTGTCCAGGATGGGATTTGAGCTTATGGTGTGGGGCTTCTCTATTTCACACTTTCCTTTCTCTCTTGTGTTGAAGTAGATGAAGAAAGGTCTAGAGCCCACATCCTCTTTTAAGACTTGGGGGTTTTTCCTTCATTTTTTTTCCATTGTAGCTTTGTCAGTTGGGGCTATTGCTCTCCCCCCATCTCTCAGTGGCATTACTGTGCATGTGCACAGGAGCAATTATAGCAGAAGAAAGTCCCTTCCTTGGGTAGCTCATAGCTCTCAGAGAACTGCTTTATACCTATATTGTCCAAATAGTTGCTGGCTGGGGTGGTTTGGTTTTTCTAGATCTCATAGCTAAGCAGTGAGAACATGAACAAGGTCTTGGGCATCTCTTTGGGTTCCCTTTGCTTTTACTCTCAGCACTGTGCTCGGTTGTCCTGCACTGTAACTGCTGTAGGGTGCTGAGGTTTGTCACTGCGTTTGAGGCTTTGTTAGGCATGTAGCATTCCTGGTGAAATCAACACTAAGTGACTTTTCCTTCCCTAAAAATATTCATCCACCCAAAAGGAGTCTTCTGTGGATATGCTTTGATGGGTTGGAGGCAGCATTTTCCAGGGCTGAATTTGTAGCCTTTGCTGCCTATCTGTCCTCCAGATTAATGCTTTTCCTGCTGTTCCCTCCTGTATGGAGACATGCCTTTTCTCCCTGGCTGCATGTTCATCTCCTCCAAATCTCGGTCCAGGTTCCACTTTATTCCTTCCTCCCGTGCCTCAACACCCTGTTCCTCAACTTCTCTGCAGAAACCAAAGTTGTGACTTTACATGTGAAACTGCATATTCTAAACTAAGGTTGCACCTCCAACTTCCAGCCATTGTCCTTCACTTGGTTTCTGCCTATTTTAATGTTCTCTGTCTTAATTCTTCCTTAAAACATCACAGGAAACGCTATATATATATTTATATATATATGGGAAACATTAAGTTGCACTTACTGAAACTGAGTATCCCAAATCCAGATCTTGCAAAGACTTTTGTATGTGCTTAACTATACATAGTGGATGTCTTCCCTGGCTGCAGGGAGCGGAGTTGAATGCATACATGCATGTGGGCAGGAGATTGCAGCAATCTTTGTAACATGCCATTCACAATCACCATTTATAGGTGTTTATGTGTAAAAAGACTTGCAAAAATCCAGTGAAGAAAAATATTCTCTGTCTTCCCCCTCAGACTGATTGCATAATGAGTCACAGCAGTGCTTTTTTATTTGTTTGTTCTCAGAGGTTCCTTTGCTAAGGCAATATTCTTATCGCCAAATTGTTTATTCTTGCTGTAGCTTCATGTTCCCGTATGCAGATGTGGAGAAGAGGCCACCTTCAACACACACTCAGTACCTGCTGAAATTTGATTTTAGCATGACCCCATTCTCCTGAAGCTTGAAGGTGGTACTTTGTAAGTTGATGTGTTCTCAAGGTCCAGTCTACCAAGTGGGGATTGAAGGAACCTGTTCTAAAAAGCTGATGATAAAGACCAAATGAGGTCACTGTAAATTTCGCTGTGTACTTCAAACAAAGAGAAATGATTAAAACCCATTTATTTAGTGTGTCTTCTCTGAGACCAAAGGTACCAATTAACTAGGACATATTGCAAGTTAAGAGTTCTTTTTGCTGTCAATAACTGTCATACAAGATACATTAGTTCTCTTACCGGCACTCTACCGCAGGAATTTTATGCCTCCCATAAATTTAAGCATGAATTATTGTGAGAGAAGTGCACAAGGGCTCCTACTAAATAATATGTGTTACAGTTAATACAATCATTTCTTTCATGACCTGGTGACACTAATGACAAATAAATGGTAGGTTGTCTTGTTGGTAGTAATGCAAATATATTCTCAAATGGTTTTGGAGCCAAAGAGCGAGCATCATTACCTTTGATGTAATGTCCCAGCTCTATGCTGCCACTTCACTTGCTATCTTAATCCTGAATTGATCCCAGCTTGAAACTGGCTTGCTTGAAAAATATTTTAGGACATGCTAGTGTTATTCTGTTTGATTATATTTTCCTGATTAGGTAAATTTTGTGATCTGTTGTCATTGATTTCTGAAGTTGGAAATTGAATATACCTACATGTGAGTGCAGATTTCAGCTGATGGGACTTTCCTAGCGTTCATCTTAATTCTCGCTTTCATGAAAACTGATAAAAGCTTTGATCAGAAGCTACTAGAAGCAAGTCAGTCAAATAAGAGACAAAACCCCACAAAAACTTTTACCTTTGTTTGGGTCACTTTTGAATCATTTTAGTTTTAAAGAACATTTTCTTTTCCTTACCACTGTAGTAAGAAAAGGAAAATATATGGATTTTCATATACCACAAAATTTTATTGTGAGAGAAGTGATAGCATCATGGAAATCAGCAGAACTTTTTCCATTACTTGCATTTTTCTACTAAATGTGTTGAACAAAGAGGTCATTCTAAAAGCATTTATTTGTCAAAGAAAGGAACGAGGAGACAGACAAATCGGCTGGTCAAGACTTATAGGAAGGAGAGTTGGGGCTTAAGGAGCTGGCCAGTTGGAGAAGTAGCAGAAGTTCAAGCAAACAGTTGTGTCCGTCCCTGATGCAGAAATAGGTGCCTAGAAATGGTTTCATTAGGAGGCGAGAAACTGTTTTTTCATTCCCACTGGTCCTGAGCTTAAGGACCTGTGGGAGGCATTGCCTGGTGTGTATTCCAGGATATCCAATATTTATGTAGTGGGACTTTTATCTGTCCCAAAGATTTTGGTGTCTGATACATGAACTAAGGTGCTCAGTTGAGTAAGCTCAATTCACCTTTAGCAAATTATTGTTGGGGCTGATAATATAGTGCCCTAAAGTGCTATGGAATGTATCAGCTGCCCTGACTAAGCAGTAACGTTAGCAAAACTCAAATTTGATATTGTCCTACCTGTGTCCTAAGGGTCAATTGAATCAACTTTTTCATATGGGACTATGTAATTTTGTGGGATCACTTAAGGAAAAAGAGCAAGAATAGCTTCACATCTTGACTGAGCAGAAGTAACCCATCTGGAGATGTTTACCCTGATTGAAACAGTAGAAATCTTCTGACAAAGAAGCCTCAAGGATCACCTTGTATCATCCAGGGCTGGACTTGAGATTCTCAAATGCCTCTTTTGGTCAAAAGTGATGGGGAAGACAGTGAATTTTTAAGGGTGTAAGAAAGCAGAAGAATGGTTCTGTAGACACGGTTAGAGCTATATAGGCTCTTCTTGGAGTTAACTTGACCTTAAGTGGGACACCCAGTTTTACCAGTACTGGTGGCTATTCAGTATTAGTTGTTAATAGTTATGGTATGTATTCTGTTTGCAAGCATATGCTAAAGCTGGAGACGCCTAATGGCTCTGCTGTTATTGCTTATGCTAGATGGATTTAGACAGCATTCTCCCAAATGTGATTTTGTTGCTGTGAGAGAGGAGGTAGGCACTTATGCTGTAGATCATGCAGGATTATTGATTTCAAGTACAATGTACACAGACTTTGATCAACTCCAAGAGTTGAGGAGGATTTCCTTTACTTGAAGTCTCTTGTCAGGTTTAATCAGTCTTGAAACAATTTTAAAGAATATTTCTTAGGCTATTCTTGAACCCAGGAAGTAGGGAAAAACGAAATTTTTTAAAAAAATCCTCAAACACACCCTAAATCCCTGTGTTGTTACAGTCCATTTTCTCCCTTTACTGACAACAAATATGTAGAAGCTAGTCTTAAACTAAAGCACCCTGTCTGTTATGGTGCCGTGGCTGCTTTCCTAGGCTGGATGTGTATCTACAAGCAGAGATGCCTGAGGTGTTGTATACGTGGTGCTGCTCTCAATTTTGCATTAGCAGCAGCTCTGCCCTGCGCAGCACCTTCATGCCAGGAATGCTTCCACAAGCATTACTGAGGTGGCACCTCGCACAAGGGAGGTGAGTAATTGAGTTTGGCGAGGAAGGGGAGAGGTGGCCTGCCCTTTGTCAGGCAGCCCTTCTCTTGAGCTTCATGGAGAGAGTGGGAGATGAGGAATACTGGATATTCCTTTTATAGCTGAACAGAGATGTTTAGTGGTCATAATGGCTTCAATTTTCATTTCCTCCACTGTCATTTGTTTTAAGTAAAGTATGTCCTGGTAACTTGTTGGTGCTGCTGGAGTGAATAACTCTTTGCTCCCAAAGATTTTTTTTTCTTTTTTTTTTTTTTGAAAACTTTCATTTTGAAATGAAAGAGCAGGCAAGGATGGGAGGAAGAATTGAGATAAAGGAAGTTACTCAAGACCATCTGGGAGATCAGTAGTGATGGCACAGCTTCTGATATTTGAATCCCAGACCACCACCACGTTTATTGTTGAAAGTAGCCTCAGAAAAAGCCAATTTTGTTAGCAAGGCTTTTCCTGCATATTATTTATTGCTTCCCCTCTCCTGGCCTTTTGCGAGGTCTTTAGGAAGCAGTCTGGGCCAATATTTGAAAATCCTTCGTATTTCCTCCTTGATTTTCCATCTTTACTTTTTCTTTTTACTTTTGTGGGTCTAGGTTCTTCTCAAAACATTTAGAGACTTCCCTGACCGACAGTCTTCACGCTTTTCATGAGTGAATTATGTTACATTAGCTGTTCCACCCAGACATTGCAATGATTGATAGCATAAAAATAAGACACTGCTACGATTCCCACTGAAGAAAGATTAACTGCCTCTATAGACTTCAAAGAACGGAAGGAGATGAATGGAGACAGGAAAATAGGCCAACTTCCCCCTAAATGCATAGAATATACAAAGGGCATCTCTTATGCCAAATTCCCTGTTGTACATCTGAGAGAAAGGTTAGAAGGAGAAGGTGTGTTGTGAGTGCACAAGTCTGTGTGCTGTGAGCACTGATTTGGCCTCTTGCTATGAGTGGGTGTTTATGCTGATCCCGGGAGGCAGTTCATGACAAAAGGATAGATGCTTTTGGTGCTATTGCTCAATTCTGAGTGCCCTTGACAAGTAAGGAGATTAATGAGTTAAATGCAACAAGAATGTATTGGGAGGGTATTTGTTCTTTGGAAAGATTAACGATTTAAAATGAGAATGCTTTGGGTGTAGGTGTGTCAAGACACTTGCAGGATGCAAAGGTGCAGGGCGATCAATGAAACTGTGAAATTAGAAGCGGATGAAGGGGAGTTCCCAAGGTTTCCCTCAGGCACGGCTGCCGTGAGTACTTCCACAGCACTGCGCGCTTACCTAGAGATCAGAGATCCATACCCATTACTACTGACTCCGGCCATTTTGTGAAGTTGATAAACAGAAAATGGGAATTGTTTCACACCCTTGAGAAGTATGGGCCTTGGTGACAGCTGAATGATGCACTGGATGCTGAGGAGCTCTGTAAGGTAACCTGTGGGGCTGGGGACTTGCTGAGTGAAACTGCAGTGGAACTGAAGGTAGTCACTAAGACTGGCCATTCTGCTTTCATAAAAATGATTGAGAAATTCCTTTTGCAATGGTGAGAGCTGTCAGGGCCCTAATTACATCAACAGGCTTTGCATTTCTTCTTCTTGCCTGGGGATTTGACCTGCTTTTCTCTTCTTGCTTGGTACTGTGGGACTGTGCCCTTGTTGAAGAGGTTGCTGCCCTATCTGATGTGGTGTCACCCTCGGCTTCTGGGTCGCCTGCTCGTGTGATGGGCAGCCACTTGCCCGCATCCAAGCCCTGGTGGGTAGCACTGTGTGAATTCAGGATCCATGTCCACCGTGGACTTGTGTGAGCGACTGTTGGGTCCCATGTAGCTTGACTGAAAGAAGGAAGCAAAACATAAACTTTATGTCCAGTTTGCGTGGCCCTGGGACACCCACAGCTGCAAGCTGTAATCTACCGTCTTGTATCAGTTGGGGCTTCCTAGGAATTGCCTGTAGCAAAGGTTGGGAGACCTGCTGTTGTGTGTGGTGGCCTGGGTACAAAGAGTGAAAAGGGGGTGGAGGAGCAGTGAGCATCTGTCTTGCTAGTTCATATTAATCTGTGTAGTGCTTACCTGGGAAATGCTCCGAGTTTGTGTGAGGATGTCCTTTTCCAAGAATTGACCTTAACAATGATAATGCTGCCATTTGCTAAAATCTGTTCTTTTTCACCGCAAACCCCGAGTGAGTAAATGCTGAAGGTTTTGTGTTTGATCTTGCTAATGACCTACAGAAGATTTGTTCTGTCTGCCCTTGCACTTCTTATTCTTCGGTTTGTTGAAAGTCCTACATTTAATTACAGTCAAACAGCTGCTGTTTTTTTCAGAAACGTGCATGTTAAAGACATCAGCACTTAGAATTGTTAAATGTAACGTGATGTACTGTTTAGTGCGCATGTGAACTTTTACTCTCTGCTTGATGCTTGTAGCTGAGCAAACGAGTATTTGTGTGTTTTGCACCTTCCAAGAACGAGTGGGGAAACTCTTTTCCCTGTGCTTTGGAAACAAAGTCCTGTCTTGCTGGTTTTCTCTCATGTCAGCAGCATCAAAGCTGGATTTTGCAGTTACCTTGCTATTTTTCACCGTAGGATCTTCATGTCTGCTGAGTGAAATTCAGTACATCGACAATGGCCGATCTATAGGTTTGGTCCACATCACTGAATACATGGCCATGTGTGCTAGCAGTGGTACAGGAAAGAACATACTGGTATTTCTTATAGTACCTGACTCGACAGTGTGCATTGAGTTGATATAGACGTATGGCTTCTAGGACCTAATGTGGCTTTTGAGAGCTCACTTGGGTATCTCTGCACAGTGCTGAGTACAGTCTTGTAATAAAGACTTATCATATGCAGACAACCAAACATTATCTAAATCCATAGGAATTTTCCTGCCTAGTTGGCAGCATGAAGGATGTTTCCATTTTATCTCCATTCAGACCAAAGGAAGGTAGAATCTCGTTGTAGGATAACGTGTCTGTGGGTGTATGTGTGCTGTACCTTGAATACTTGGTAGGAGTACTGAAAAGGGAGCTGGTTTTGGAAAATATAATGTGGGATAGGCAATGGACTGGGGAGAGTGTAGTTCCATACATGAATTTTCAGCTTCAGTGGTTTTGAAGTGTGTCTTCTGAGTATAGCTCAGTTTATAACCTAAAGTGTGATTTATGTCTAAGTTTAGGTCGTACTAATTAGGGTAGAGTCCAAGGTAAGACAATATTTCCCATATATAGAATAATATGCATTGTTCTATGGGATCTTAGTTGTTAAAAGAAAACATTATTGGAGGACTATTTGGTATTTCCTACAGTGTTTAAACCTGAGCTCTCAGATATAGCTGTATTCAATCATAACCTGAAAAGCAGTAATGCTTGTGAGTTTTAAAATCAAGCAAAGCAGTATTTGGAACTGAACAGCTGGCCATCAATTCCACAGCATTAATTCTGTCACAAATCAAATACATTGGAACAAAGGTCTTATCGCCAATTGTTTCTTGCCATGTAGAGAATGCAAGTAATTCCATACGATCGTGCAGTTTCTTTACAGGAACTGTTTTAAACCAGAATTGTTAGATGCAGTACTGTGTGTTAATGGCAATTAGATTCCTACTACCGCTAAGGGTTCATCATCTACCATTGATGTTAATTATTCTGTTTTGGCTCATTGACTTGCAAAATCACTAAATCATTCCTTTGTTACAAAATACCATATTTGAAGAATGTGTTTGGATACACAGGTCTACTCATGATCTCATGAGCTTCATATCACTATCGAGAACTTGTCTTCTACCCCAGAATGATTCACTGTGGAGAAGAATTGGAGAGAAAGGGAATTTTTGCAAATGGCTTTCAAAAGAAATTAAAGTTGTTATATTTAGAGCATGGCTACTTGTCACTCATACTTAGCTATCTCACGGTAGAGGGCAGAAGTAGATTCTTTTCAATTTGCAATTTTCAGGCTTGTAAATTGAAAAATCCACATCTGCCCTTTCTAGCTTAAGAAGGATTGACAACAAAAGGTCACATTTTCAAAATGAGTATGTTATGCATTACCCCTTATTGTACCATTATTTTCGAGTTTTATATTGGCACACTGCAATAGTTTTTTGAGCACCTGGTAATCATCACTGTAGGTATACTCACAACACTCTTGTGAAAGAGGGAAGTCCTGCTATCTTTTGTTTATAACTAGAAAACTCATTTGCAACAACTCTCTTGGACTTGTCTGTGATTGCATAAGAAATCTGTGATGAAGTTGTCAAGTGACTGTGCAAGTCGCTGGACTCCTGGTCATGTCATTGTAGCGTCTTCTGCAAGGTGGGACTCCACTGCTGTTCGTAAGGATGAGGATGCAGGTTTACCTTCTCATTCCCTGTGTACTTTCTGATTTATTGCTGTAAAATTTTTGACATACTAACATATGTTTGATTGTTTTACAAGCTTTCTGACTTAAGAGGCACTGACAAACCAAGGACACAGTCAACGAAGACCAGTAGTCAATTGGTGCTTGACAACAAACATGAGCAGGAATTCTAGAGAGCAGCGGCTAAAGAGAGTGCAAATATTTTTGCCTGTTATCTTTGCGGAAGTCATGAATTTGGGTTGCACAATGTTAACTAGACACCTGCTTTGCTTTGAAGACAAAAAAGCAAGGTTTTCACTCGTCTCATTTTTAACTGCTAGGAGTAGTGTCAGATGTTTTTTGGTGGACAACACTATCATAACCTGCAATTAAAATTTTTCTGTGGGATTCATTCCTAGGCAGTGACAATCTAAGGAACAAACCCGTTTGGGAATACAGTTCATACCAGGAAGGGAGAAGAATCTGAGATGTATGACTTGGCTAAGTGACAATGAAGGGTCTTGGGCTGACATAATCAGACTATTTTAATGGTATGAGCATCAAGCAGGAAATAATTATTCCAGATGGAATGAGGGATAAAACTAGGAAATGTAAGACTATAAAATGGTCTCTCAAAGTAGTAGATGGGGGAGGCACATTAGAAACAAGAGCAGCAAAATTTTACTGAAAGTACTTTAAAAATGTACATGTCTAACCCAGTGAATGATGATTTTGCCTGTAGTTTATGAGTGTCGGGGAGCTTGGGGTAGAGGTACCTGGGTGGTATTCTAGTAGAATAGCTGAACGGCTTCAGCTCAGGCATGCACTATGCACTAAAGGCTGTATAACAGATGGTTTTACAAGATGGAGAACATAACCTAGAAGAAAAGATTGAAGCAGAGGAATGGGCAAGAAAAGTTTAGCACGAAGTATGGCTGTTCAGGCTTTTGAGAGGTGGTCTAGGATGACAAATGTGAGTTGTGCTAAAAGGGGCAGGACGGGGAGGGATGGTGTTGCAGTGGGGAATGGGAAAGGTCTGGAGGCTTGCAAGGAAGTTGCAAGAGAGGCAATCTTGGAGCAAGTTTCAGCGCAGGTGCCTCCTTTCAATGGAAGCAAATGGGGCTCTTTGGGGAGAGGCTGGAGTCCATCAGCTGGGGAGCACGGGGTGAGGCGGGTCAGGGAGAAAAGAGATTACTTTCTAAGGCAGAGGAGGGCATGGTACAGGGTTGCAACATCTAGTACTGGGGCTGTGCCTAAACTGAGAGTTGAGGAACTCCATGCTTCAGTTCTTTTTTTTTATATCAGCAAATTATTTAATTCATGTGTTTTGGGGGATTGAAAATTTCCTTTTAACTGCAATCTGCAATTTTCATTGGCTCTTCCATATATATTTCTTTTTAGAAAAAATTAGTGACATTTTCTGTTGTCGTGAGTTGATACCATAAGTTATGTGGATTTGCATGAGCTGCTTTTTATTTTTGAAGTGTGTAAAGACTGCCTCTGTGCTTTTAAGCCTCCTAAACTACTTGCTGTTGGTGAGGTACCGTATATAGTATTCCTGTGGGAAGAAAGTATGGGACTGGTGTAATTTGAGAGCCTGATTCGCTTCATATTCACCTCAGTTTTATACCAGGGCATCTCCAGGGACTTGTCTGAGTGGGAGCAGACTCAGGCTCAATATCTCTTCAGTTTGTGATGGGAACCGTGTAACAGGATTAATAAATCCTCTTCCTAGCTTAAAAAAAACCCCAAACCTGTTTGGGTAATAAAACTTTTAGTAATGAAATTATCATAGATCAGTTGGACTGCCTGAGGGTAAAAACGTGGCCGTCTCTCTGCTTAATATGTCTTGCTCTTTTGCTTCACCATCCATTCATGGTATTTCTCCACTGCAGAAATACAGCCCAACACTTCTGCTGACTGGACAGAGGGTCAGATCAATGCAGGGCAAATTCCTGTTAATGAGATTTTGATTCTTTGACATTTCCAATCAATGTTTACTTGAAACGCGTGGAGGAAGTCTGATGTTGGCAATCCAGTTCTCAATTGTTTCTCAAGTAAGCAATCACAAATATTTCTGTTGTTTGTTTGGTTGGTGTTTTTTTTTTTTTTTTTTGAATCTTTATGGAGGTCGTAAATTTGTGTTGCTCAGTGTTAATTAGCTCCTTAATATGCCACAGTCTGCACTTCAGTGAAAGCTTTCTTTTGTTTGTGTCATTATTACTTTTCTAGAAAGAATCAGTTTATTCCACTAGACAACCTCAATGTCTCTTAATTAGTAACTTTTCCTAATTTAATTCCTTGGCAGGGACTGTTTGAAAAATGAACTATTCTTGCATGTGTTCATAATGCAACCAGAACTCGTACTAAACATCAGAGGTGCACAACCAGGGAACAAGTACACCAGTTATGCCACTATTCATTATGTTTTGCCAACATCTAATTTCAAGAGGATTGCACTTCCCTGTTATTCACCTAACTTTACCAAAGCAGCAGCTCAGAGGTGAAGCCTCTCGTTTCCTGCAGGAATGAGGTAGCTCCTCTGATGTTAAAACATTCCTTCTTGTCTTGTCTGGGCTGTTAGGAACAGGAACTTATGGTAATAACGGTCTGTGTATCCCCAGTTAAATAATGTCCCATCTCAGAGAGGGCTGGAATGCCACGAGGTGTTGAGCTAGGACATGTACAATATGGATCATTGGCAGGCAGAGGTATTTGCTATTATATTGGAGACAGACAATATCTTCTGTACTATTGGCCATGTTTTGAGACACCTCATTTCTTTCAAAAACTATTCATAGGTGCCTGTTCTCAGGAAAACATCTTCTTTGGATCCAGAGTGTGTGAAGTCATTTACTTACAATATTGTGTAGTATTAGCACCTGCCTAGAGGCTTAGCTTTAAGCTTGAGTTTCAGTCTTGAGAACTAAGAGTCTAAATGGTTAACACTGGAGTACCTGACTTGCAGTGCCTGTATTCTGCATTGGATCTCATCCTGACAATCTCCAGCTGTGGGGACTAGGATTGCTGCTGCATCCTCCCTGTTAAATAGGTCATTCATTATAGCTACTGCAACCCTTCTTTTGAGAAGGGTTTGTCACATCTGCCTGGCAGTGAAAGGCCTCTGCTTCAAAGTTTTATTTTAAAATAAAGGTTAGCTCAAGGCCTGGTACAATAACTTTCAGTTAGTTAGAAAGAAATTTGCTGGAGGCCAGCATTTTCAGAACACACAAACCAGCATTTGAAAATTTGGCCAGCTAGAGCTCTTCCAACAAAAGGTCACTCAGAGATGCAAGGGGAGAATTGTATCAGATGCTCCCTCTGTGGTCTGACACTGAATTTTCTTGACATTGGGGACCCTCTGCATAAAAGAGAAAAAGGGCCAAGTTCTGGGAATGGGCTGACCCTCCAGCTGAACACAGCTGGGTCAGGCAGCCACAAAGCAACAGTCATAGTTGTCACATAAATCATGATGAATCACAACTTCTGTTTCTGTAGAGGAAAAAAAAATCCAAATCTAATGAAATTGAAACATAATAAAATAAAATGCCTCTAATACAGGGTAATCATGTGCATTTGCCTTATATATCATGATTTATAGGGTCTTAAATGTACTTCTAATTTCTGTCCCTTTTATTTTTTGCTGTATTAGAAAACTGATCACTTGAACTTGGCTTGAGAATAATGTAATGTAGACAGTGTAGCTCTGCTCCCAAACAGAATCATGCTTTTTATTTAGATGAAAATATTCAATAAACTCCTTTTGTGCTAGCTTTGCTATCCTTCAGGATAGATAACTTTCCAGTACAATTAATAGCTAACCAAAAATGAAGAATACTTGTTTGAGATCTTGGTGGAGGAAATGAGTCTTGGAGAATGCTGCAAATTGCTCTGGTAGTATCTTTTCAGAAATGTAATACTGAGCTGCAATTGTAGTCAATTATCACATTTTCTCTACTATGCTTTGATCCTTGTAGCAATTTTTTTTCTTTTGCTGGTATGCATCCCCCCAAAAAAGAAATGTAACAGGATGCCTAAATTGCTGACTGTCTTGTGTGCAATATCGATTTGGCTTATTGATGCTGCGTTATCTAAGACTAAATTGGCATCAATTTTTTCCCTCTGAAGCCTGAAGATTTTGTGTTCTTTTTAATTGTTGGAGGAAGGTCAGCACAGAGTGTACCCTCTGGCTTTTAATCTCAGATGGAAATGTCCTAAATGAATAGAAAACTGCATGTCAGCAAAATGAACTCTTGCTGAAAGCAGTATGTAGGCTTCTCATGTTTTGCGTTTGTGATGACATAAGCTTTGACCTTGGCCTGTATCTTTTTGAAAGAAGAGTAACATTTGTTCCCTTCAGCCTAATAGCAGCAGTGATGGCAGGAACCGTGCACTTACATGAATGACAGCTCCTGACCTGCTGCAATTTGTAGCACTGGTTGGAGAAAGACTTTTTTTAATACTGAAGTGCTGTTTTTTATAATTTCTCAGTGTAAGGATCCTAGCACCTGTCTCTATACAGTCAAAACATAAGTGGAAGAGACATGTATGGTTAGGGTTTATGTGGTAAATTCATCTCTTTGCCCATTTGGCTGTTCCTGGAGCCAGTCTGGCAGATGGAGAGCTGAACTTGTTGGTAGGACTGTTCCTACAGCCTAAAGGACTTTTGGAGTTTCTCTCTTCTCTTTTTTTCCCCAGCTATGGCGGGCAGGAAGCAGGGCTCCTCTGTGATATCTCTGTCTTTGTCCCAAAAAGGGGGAGGAGGGGAATGGATTCTGTGGGGACAGGAGTCCTGTTTATTTCTCCCTGAATGCACATTGAGGCCTCTGCTGTGTCCTGCAATCCAGGTCTGAGAAATAGGAGGAAATATGAATCAAAAAGTATAACTTACAAGCAACTGGCAGGATGGAGCTGTCAGCATAGACTGTGGTGGGCCTTCCTGCAGGAAGGGCATCCATCCCAGAGAGATCCACGTCTCTGTGCCAGGCGGTGAGTAATGCTGTGTTGGTACACTGTGAGAGAAGGTTAATTTTAGCATCTGCTTTTGAAATTATTTCAGGGCACTTGCATCAAATACTGTGGTTGAATGCAATCGGGTTGAATGCACAGGGACAGAAGTTTATCTTCCCTCCACCTGAGCTCACCAAAAAATATGAAAAAACCTCAAGTCCATTTACCTCAGGGCTTTGGCTCATATTTCCTTGTTGAGACAAGAGATTCATGAGTAGAATGCCATCTGTTAGGGAGGCAAAAGAGGTGAAATACATCTGGTCCTCTGATTTCCTTCACCTCCTGCAAGTTCTGCACATCCTGAGGAGAAACAAATTTCAGTTATATCTTCAAGCCCAATGAGGGCAAGAAGAAAGTGGAACAACTGAAAAACTTCTCAGCATATTAAAGAATAGTTGGAGGATAAAACAGGTCTGGGGCCATCACTGTGACTTTGAACAAAGCTGGAAAGTGTTACTGGTCTCTTTTTGCAGAGGTCTGTGTAAACAGTTTCCAGTTGGATGAGTTTAGAGGTTTCCCTGCTATGATCTGGGATTTCACTTCAGTTGTCCCCAGTGGCTCAGGGACACTCTCAGGCAATTGCAGTAGGGAGATTTTTCATGTCTCCAGTTTGACCATCTGCCTTTGACAATAAAACGTGTGCAGCAGTTGATGAGATGTCGCAAGGGAACACAAAGAACACACTGGGCAAAATGCTGTGAGCTCTTTGTGTCTCATTTCTCCCCAAACCTGCAGCCAAGGAAAGCTGTGGAGCAGATGTAAGCCCAAAGCTGGGGGGAAGGTGGATTTTGTACACAAAATGTTTGAAAGCTAAATTCCAGTGTTCAGGTGTGAACCAGCCATGAGAAATAGAAGGCACCTATACAATGTTTGTGAGAGTCTGCACCAAATCTGTGTAAAATCTCTAAACAGAAAGATTAATGAAGTTTATGCAGAGTGCTGTTTTATCAACAAGAAGATGTGGGAGAGTTTGTAGTTTCTGCATGTGGTTTAGCTCAGAATATCCAGGTGGGTTTAGGACATCTCATCCCTGGGTTCCTGGAGATGACTGTCATTGAGAAGTACTCTGTATCAAGCAAGCTTGATTGCCAGGTCTGACTCTCAGTGAAGGTGGAAAAAAAATCCACCAGCTCTAGCTCTCCATCCCACCAAAGTGGGCCAGGTCCCTTTTCATCTTCCTTCATGTCTCTTTCTTGTTCTGTGATTTCTATCAAAAAGCATACTTTTAGTCTCACAGCAGGAGGAGTTGGAGAAAGGATTAGAAAAAGAACTGGGTTCCAGTTTCCATTCAAAGCGCCCTGATACAGTCGCAAGTTTTCTACTGTCTAATGAAATGTAAAAACTGCAAATCCACGTGTCAAGCTCCGTAAGTGCTTTACTGTGTGTGTAGCATACACTCTTGGTTACTTAAAAGGATGGGTTAAAGAGAGTGTAAAGGAAATGTTTACTTATTAATCAAATGCCTTGATGGTTACTAGGTGGCAAGAACTATCTTTAGAAAAATAAGTTCTGAGTGTGCACCCAGGAAAATCAGCTGATTCTTATTTTTTTTTTAGATGAACCATGATTTGAGTCAACACTGCAATCAGCAGCTTGCATTGCTGACTTAAATAATTTCACCTTACTTTCCCCAAGCCACCTTTCTCATCCTCTCTCTTCTCAGATGTCCTTTTCCAACTTCAAGCTCACCAACCTCCCGACCTATGCCAAGGCACGAGCTTGGCGCTGCTGCAGGTGTCTCTCGCTGGGGCACAGGGGCCAGAGGGATGCTGGCTGACAGGCCACAGTGGCTGGGGGGAAAGGACACAGCCCCCCTCCATCATGCCCAGCAGTTGGGGTCACTTGGGCGGTATGTCAGGGAGCCGGGCACACTGGGGTTCTGGCTAGAAACCAGGTTTGGGGTAGCCTTGCTCCATCCTACCTGTCTTTGGTTGCAGGAGGTGCCGGTCCTGTTATGTTTAGGCTTTGTATGCTGCAGAGGCCAGAGCTTTCAGAGGCAAATAACACGTACTGAAGGGGAGGTCAGTGAAGAGAAGCAGACGGTGTGTTTATGTAATAAATCCTGGTCCCTTTTCCCTTCGTTTGCCTGGCACAGTTGTTTCCAGAGGGACCCATAACTGTGAGAGGTACCTGCGTGTGCCGCATTGCTGCGGCACTCCAAAGTTATGAAAAACTGAAGGGTGGCAGCAAGGTTTTACTGCAGAGCTGTTCTTAAATAGTTGTCATGGGTATTCATTTGCAGGGAAGGGGGTTTTCAGGAAAAACGGAAAGAAAAAACATTCTAATTCCTTAAGAAAGAGGGAACGGTCTTATTTGTTTAGAGACTAGACATTTTTTTTCAGAGCTGGGCTTCATTTGTGCATAGCAAGAATTTCCTTTAGTTTATGCAGAGCTAATTTTGGAGGATGCTTTTCTCTAGTGATTAGTAACATTTTGTTAATGCTTTGTTGTGCTATGTTAGACCAAATGTAGTTATTTTCTGCCGGGCAAGGAACTAAAGAGCAGCATTTTTCAAATAACTCAGTTCAGTAGGATAAGGGAAAACTTGCAGAACTTTCTTACTGTTGGCAGGAACCTCTGACTGAAGCTGCACGCTGGGAGATTTGCTGCTTCTTTACTCTTTCTTCTTGCAATTTCTTCTGTGCCAAGGCTAGCTGCTTCCAGCAGCAATAATATACTCCCTCTCTTCCTCCATCACTGAAGTGGGGATGGCCATGCCCATTTCCCCAGAAGATGAGGCAAACCTCAGACTCTCCAGGCCAGCTCCTGCTCACCTGCTCTGTGCCCCATCCAACTTCGGTCAGAGCTCACCGTGCTGGATCTTTGATCCACTTGGCACACCTGACACCAGATGCTTGAATTTAGTGCTTCACTGTGTTGAGGTTTGACATGAGGTATGGCCCTTCTCTTCCCTCTTTTTCTCTTTGAGACTGTGTTTAGGAGAGCTGGATTTATTTTTCCCTTCCTGCGGCTCTTTAAATGCTACGGGCTCCACATAGTTATTAGTGTTCTCATGTCCTGTAGGCTTTGGGAAGTGAGATATTTATTTTTTTTTAGCACATTGGAAGATCAGACCTTCAGAGAGACTGCTGTGATGTGTTGTGAAACACTTTGATTTCTTTTCTTGCAGAGCACATTATGGGTCATGTTGCCCTGAACTGTTCTCCTTATACCCACCTGCTGTCTTGAGCTCATTTCCTTACGTTGAGAAAATATCTGGGAAAGAATCAATTCAGAAAATAGTTTAGTGGTGCAATCCTGTAAGACTTAAAGTAGGCAAAAGAGATATTTTAAGTAATATAGCTGTTCAGTTTGGACACCCGAACCCACAACTGTAGATGTTTTCTCACTGGTACAGGTAGATCTGTCCTTGCCATGATTGTTTGCTCTATGGTTTTCTGAGCTCTCTGAGGAATCCTGGACACAGACATTAGGATGCATGATAGTGATTTATTATGTGGAATGAAATAATGGAGAGCCAGCAAAGGTTGTTTATAAATTGGCTCTCCAAGCACTGTTGGACTGTTCTTTTATTTGTGCAGTGTGTTTCCCAGTATCTCATCTGCATGTTCAGCAATCGATACTCAAGCTTGCTTTTCAGTTCTTTGTTGTGTGTTTGTGGCCTGCTAAAAGAAGTGTTGGACCAGTGTTTGAGCTGATCATCTGCTTAGGCAGTCATTGAGGAGAACTTTTAAATCATCTTTCTGCTCCGTATTGTAAAATCCAGTGTTACGCCAGGCAAGCATCTTATTTGAATACAGTATGTCCCTTGTTTTCAGAAAAAACCCCATACGTAGCTCTGTTCCTTTCAGTAGAACCCTGTAATAACAGACTGCTGGTGTTTCCCTGTACACATTAATTTTGCCTCAAAAGCCAATAAATATGTTTGATGCATGCTTAATAATCTAAAGAAAAAGTGATTTTCTGCTGTGTTGTATTTCCTTTCATTAGGTATTTCAAAGAGGATGTAATGTTGGTACTATTCCTCGATGCTTCATGACAACAAATACTAATACCTAATTATGGCCTTACAAACACTTTAATTTATGTGGCAGTAATATAAAATTGAATTGTATTAATTAGAGCAGAGGCTTGGTCCTGATCTGAGAGAGATCTCCCTTTCTGATCCCAGTTCTGTATTTTGTTGTTGTCATAATTTTGTGACAAAGAAAAATGAAGGAGAATCCTTGTTAAAAATGCATTCTTACCTATGACTTGATCAAAACTTTACTTGAGTTTCTAGAAGATGAAAGGTAGTGAATGAAATCATAAAGTCATCTGGTGACTCTATGTTGTCATCTGTCATCAAAGTAGTTTGAGGACTGGTAATGGGTTAATTTCTTAATATAAATTATTTCAGAGTGGGATTGTAATCAAACTGGAAACAATTCGTGGGAATGAAACAGAGCACAAGTCAAAGAGTTCAGACACAGAAAACACTATATCAACACAAATCTAATAAAAAGTAAAATCAAACCAACTGTGACATTTCCCAGTGATACAGAAACGTGGTACATCCAGCAATGAGCTGGCTTGTCTGAGGACCCATGGTGACCTCAGGCAGCTTCCAGGCATTGAACACACAGCACTGAGTGTTCGAAGTATACTCCTAGTGATCCTTCGTCCTGTTTGCTGTTGCTGACTGAAGCCAAAACGTTGTACTATTTGATTTAAGAATAATTTACAATGATGCCTTCTGGTTGATACATTTATATCCTGTAATGCTTTTTCCTATAAAATTTAGAACATGCATTTTTATGGAGTATAGGACTCATTAAAACCAATGAATTGTCAGTAAAGAACCAGTGCTTTTCACACAAAATACTAAAAAAGGCTTTTGATGCGTATGAATTCGTATGGAGGCTTGGTTGCTACAAACTGAGCCTTATAAATGCAAATTACAAACAATTTCTTACTAGTGCTAGCTAATGTGCCATCTTTGGACACCAGAAATGTTCGTATTTTGCATTCTATGGTAAATCTGTTTCTTGACAACCTCATAAAATACAAAATAATAGAGACATAAAATGTAGTTAATGTTCATTGGCAACATGTTTCTACATACGTTGTTGTCACAACTGAATTAACTTCTGTGAAAAATTAAAAGACCAACCTTCAAGTGGATTTAAATTAT
>NW_009627539.1:609-866 GCF_000690535.1 Cariama cristata | reverse complement strand
ACGGTTGCAAACGCAGAGGGAAGAGGTGGGCACTCGCTAGGAAGGGGGACCAAGCAAACCTCCCCGTGCCCCTCACTGCTGTGTCGTCCCCCCCAGGGGAACGGGGACCGTCACCGTGCCGGAAAATCCCAGCCCGGTTCCGTGGCCCTTGCTGGAAGCCGAGAGGTTTTTTTAAACCTGTTTGTAAGGGCGAGGTGTAACCAAGAAAGAAAAAAAGGCCCTCCTTGTGCGGAGGAGAGGTGGCTTTGCGGTCGAAC
>NW_009627539.1:0-445 GCF_000690535.1 Cariama cristata | reverse complement strand
AGAAAACCCCTGCAGGGGGTTGAAAAACCATCCGGCACAACCGCGACGCGAGCAGGAGCCAGGGCTGCTCATCCCCAAAAAGCAAAAAGGGGGTTCACCCCCCCCGGCCCCGAGCCGGGTGTGCAAACCCCCGACCCCTCGTACAAACGCTTTGGGTCAAGGAGGTCGAGCACAGCTCCGCACCGGCTGCAAAGCCAAGGATGCATCGGGAAAAATGGGGAAAGGGGGGGGCCGCACCCGGCGGGAGGGAGCCTCTGCCACCCGGCAACCGAAAACCCAGCAGGTGAAAAGCCCAAGCCGGAGAATAAAAATTATCCCTGAGGTTATCCAAATCTATAGGTTCAAGCCCCAAAAAATCCTTGCATCCTAAGTAAATCTCCGTCGGGAGGGCGCCTACTCCCCAAACTTCAGATCCACTTTCTTTTTTTTTTTTAAAAAAAAAAAA
>NW_009627538.1:0-9380 GCF_000690535.1 Cariama cristata | reverse complement strand
GCAATGGCAGGGGAAAAGGGGAATGCTAGAGATGCTTCTGGGCCCACACCTCAGCTGGTTTGGATCTGGGTGGTGTTTTGGTGTTGTGTTTTTTTGTTTTTTTAAGACTGGTGAGCTGTCCTGGAGATCAAGTGAGAAGATACGAGGAGCCAGAAAGCGTTTCTGAGCGCACGAGTGTTGTAATCGCATTGCTGCTCCCTGAGCTCAGCTGACACAGACCGGTAAACATCTCCCCCTGCCCAGGTAGGTGACAGCACATAAATCTTCAGAGCGCCCTGAGGAATAACAAGTCTTTTGCAACTTTGCCTTTGAACTCTGAAGGAGTGATGCTTGCATGATGGATGGCGCCCGGCCGCGCTCCGAGGGGCAGCCGCAGCTCCTGACCCCCTTGCAGAGGTCTGATCCTCACCTGGAGGAAGGGCACAGCCAAATTGTGTGGCAGTGCCGACACTCACAGCCGTGGAAACTGTCATTTCATTTCCAAACACCGGCACCCTCGGCAAGGTGCTTGCCGCCGCCTTGCACGCTTGGCATCGGGCCACAAGCCATTCCTGTAGCATCTGCCCATACTATATAAATGCGTAATGTTAACTTACCTGACTCCTGCTGCGGGTTTCTCCACAACCGCCACCACATCTCTGTGTCTTATCAGTGTGGTGGCTTTGGGAGCAGCCTCTTCCATTAAGGCTTAGAGCGAGTTAACCCGACAGCGTGTCCTCGTTCAGGAGCAGCAAAGCGATGCCTTTCCCTGCTTGTGCTGAATCATTCTTACCTGGCAAGGGTTTGGGAACCGTGACATCAGATTTTATTGTAGTATATTACAGCTGCAGAAAAAGTATCGGATGTGGGGTTTATATCAAAAGGCTAATTCTTGACCAGGATGATAAAGTCTTTAGGTCTAGGGCTTTGCCTTCGCAGCTCTTTGTAAAGGAATTGCTCTCCTAGCAGTGGCAAAAGAAAGGACATGCTCATTTATGACGCTTTAAATCATACAATTCACTTCCAAAGACAAATACCGAGATTGTAGCAGAGAGCTCTGGTGCAGGGCTCCTTCTTGGACTGTAAACACCGCAAGACAGAAACCATCAATATTTGCACAGTGTTCAGCCCAGCCCAGCACAGCTTCTCTAGCTGGGGCTTTGGAGGCACACTAATAGGGGTATTAAATCACACAGAATACCTTCTTACGATATTTATAATTTACCAATAACCCTGCACGCATGTGTGCAGGACTGTGGATTGTGACCATCCAGCGCCAGAACCAGAAAACTCACGACGAAGGCAAGCGTTGCGATACGGCTCTGCCCCGCGCTTCCCCCCGCTTGTCACGCGTGCCCCGCGGGGTCTGGGACCCCGGACCCTTCCCAACGCCGCCGATATTCGTCAGAAGCAACTTCTCAGGAGGGGCGATGCCAGAGCGGGTGCGTGACTGTGTGAGCGGTCACCAGATGTGCCAAGGACCGTGGATTGAAAAGGCGGGGGGGGGAAAGAAAAGCCTTAAAAATACCATTGCCTTGTTGCCCTCTGGGCCTACACAAATGTGACACAGAGAAGAATTAGACTTTTGTGGTTTCATGTTTCCTTGACCTTTTGAGAGGAAGAAAAAGACGAATCCAACTTCTGCTCCCAGTTTTAATGCTGGAAGTCTGGAGCAAATATAAGACCCTGGCTCCTGAGGTGTGAGAGCAGAGTTTCATGTTGTCTATTGAAAAATCAGAGAGAGCGCGAGCTTGGGAAGGTCCTGGACCATTAATGTTAAGCTCACATGTGCTACTTGACATGAAAACTTTTCCAGTTAAAAATCATTTCAGAATATTGTTATATGGGCTCATGCAACAGTTGATAAACAAAATCTGCTCAGATTACATTTTAATGACAAACTGCACGCTTCAGTGGGTTTTCTTTGTTTTGCCTTGGTTTCCTGATTTTATTTCCCTCCTCCTACTAACAAATTTTTTAGCTCAGAGAGGACAAGTACGGAGGGTGGGCTGCTTCCTACCTGAAATCTCAGCATTGCCTGGGAGAAGCCGACCGACACAAATCATCGCAATGAATGCGGTACTGCACCCAAATAGCTTTCCTCCCCTTTTGTATACAAGCACGAGGCTATTAAGCAAAGGACGAGGAACGCGTGGAGTACCCCACGGTTTGCTAACGTATGGCTGGGTTCCCAGGTCCATGTACATTCTTGCAGGCAGGCTGCGGTTGTCATGATGCTATTGCCAGGGAAGATGTAAACAAAAGGAAACCTCTTGTTGTCAGTTGAAGCATTAGGTCAGTAATACAAAAGAGTACTTCATAGAGACTTTCAGATTGATAGACGCTATCTACTTAGCCAAGATGTTATTTGTTATATGTAGTAATACAGCTTCATTGACGTAAGTCACCGTTTTTTACATTGTTTTGAATCACAGCAGTATTTACTATGTATGTGGTGAGTCAGGGCAGAGAGCAAGGTTATAGGATCCTCTTGCATAGGATCATGGCTTAAAATTCAGGTGTTTTGGGCAGAGCTCTTCTGGGTTCACTCGGAGATTGACAGACAGACGCGTTTCCACTGACATTGCTAAAGGTTTGTCTTCACGCCTCTGCCAAATTTCACAGCTCGTAATTAGCCTGCAATGAAGTCTCCTTTCCCTCCCAACGCTGCAAATGCAACTGTGTAACTTCACTAAAAATCCAATCCCGGTGTTTTTGCTGGATTAAAAGAGTCACTAGCGAGATGAAAACAAGACTCACCCTTTCAAACTCTTTTTTCCCACCACGACAGCTTACTCCATGGAAGTAACGGCCATGAACTGACCTGGATTACTTTTGGGTTGCGTTGTTTGTGTTAAATCCACACCACATTCCCATTCCCATAGAGTTGGCATCATTTCAGTAGCGTGTGACAAAGCCCTGCCCCCTGCAAGCCCCGGTGTTGCCCAGGGACTTGCACCATCTGAGGCTTGCGAATAGCACGGTGGAAATTGTGGTTATGGTGGCACTGATGCACCGGGAAGGGATGTTGGAGAATTAGAAACTATTTAATGAAACATTGCTCCAAGATGGGAAGGAATTTCCCCCTTCAGTTATCGCTATGGATTGCGACAACAAACGCTTTGGTCACGGATGAACTGGGTGGTACCCAGGCTCTTCTGCCAAGTCCCTCTCCTTCCTCCTGCCCTAGGCCACTCGTGACACACCGTCTTTCGGCTCTCGGTACCATGGCCCATGCTCTCAGTGCTCCTGACCAGTACCAATTTTTTCCCTTTTGTGGTCAATTATAGAGTGGAGAGATGAGGAATGACACACGCTTAAGTGGATCAGTTATCTCCACTTCCCCCCGCTTAGGCCAAGCCTAGCCGTGATTTGCCAGAACTATCTACAAATTGAAGACGTTTCAGCATTGTGTTTTTTTCAGGCGGTAGGAAAGTTTTCTTCCCAAGACTGGCAAAACGACCGGAGCACAGTGAGTTATTATTATGACCACTTATTAGAACCAAAAAAAAAGAAAAAAAGAACGTTGTATAAGATGACAAATAACACAGCCCAACTTGTGCAATGCATTAACGCCTCAGTGCCCCATACTTTGTGGAGCGTGCACAGCAAAAGCAGGGACGATCGCAGTTCTGGTTCAAGGACTGCAGCAAACCAGCGCTGGACACACGCTCACGAAGTGATTCCAGATTGCAATTCTGAGCGCAGATAGCCAGGACAATAGGAAAAAATAAGCCACACTATTTTAAGGACATGACTTTGATAATTCTCTTGTTAAAAGCCAGGGATAAGTGATAGGCTGGACGTTCCCACTGGGGAAGTCGGTTAGTTACATCGGAAGGGGTTCTCTTTTGCTGTTCAACATCTTGGCTCCCTCGTTACCATCTCCAAACTAAGACGTTTGCCTCCGCGCACGGTTACTTACGCAAATGACTTATCTTACCTTGGTGAGACACTCGATACCCATAAAACGTCCGTCACACTCTGTCCTACTGCTTTTCTTTTAACGCCAGGCAAAGCCTGTCCCTTTCCCCAAACCTTTGAAAGTTTTGACGCATGGCAGAGCATCGTCATTGGTGCAGCTCGGGGGCCATGCGGTGGTTGCCTTCTCTGGGAGCTCCAGTATTTGTCCTCTTTGAATAGAGCTGGCAAAATCCATAATTGCTTCCATTCTGCTTGGCTAAAAACGAGGAAAAGCCCGGCACCCCACCACGGAGATTGTTCAGTGCAGAGCCAATACGATGAAGGCCTCCGCACCCATAATAGGTGGTGGCAATGTCAGAGCTCAGCTTGTTTTTTAATACCTCTCTTTATTTTTCTCATTTCATGTTGTTTTTTTTTCCCCCTGGGTGGAGCACAACCGGGGAGGTGATGACTTACCTGCCACAGCTCGGTAGATCGCAATCTGGAGCTGGCAGAGTGTTAACACAATGCCCCAGCAGAGCTTTTCTGTCTCTAATTTCTATGATTATGTTGTTACCGGATCAGTGAAGAGAACCATGAAAAACACAATTACCAGGAAGCTCTGTTCCTTTCCTCGTCCCTTTGTCTCGCTGCGGATCGGGCGTGCGACTCGCAGAGCAACAGAGGACCTGCTGCGTTTGCCCGCGCTACTGAAAAGGATGCTGCCGGCCGATGGGACCCAAGCGTGGGAAAGCCTGGCCGCTGGCTGGAGAGACCAGTCACGACATGTTGTGCAGCTGCCATCCAAACGCATCCCGATGAATCAAGTGATAGCAGCTACCTTCTCCTCCCACAACAGCGGCCGAGCAGCAGCGCAGAATTGGGGCTGTAAAAACCTCCCCGCCGCGTACAAAAGCACGGGGAAGGGAAGATGGTTGTGAATGAGCTTGCCGTGGCAGGACAGCAGTTTTGGTTTTAGGTCGCTGGCATAGCATCAGGTTAAAGGGGAAGGGAATGAGCGTGTTTCAAGTTGTGGGTGCTGGTCCCAGGTTTGCTCAGTGCAAGCCCCGCTGTGCATCGCAGCTGGTGGGGCTGGCTCGACCACGTTATCTGACGCATGGTGGGAAAGGAGAACTTCACTTCTTGGCTGTGCTCCAAATCATGTATAAACCTAAGGCTCCAACGACAAATGCCAACAGCAGCAGAGCAGCCAGTATTTTTATTACTAATTGCTCTCAAAAATGTCAGCTCAAAGTCAACACTAACTCTCAACAGATTCAATAGACGAGCATGCTCCAAACTGAGGACTGAGATGTATTATTTGCCTATTGCGTGCTGCAAAAACAAACACCTAGCAGGAGAGAACAGACTTTGGCAAACAAACTGACAACAAGCTATGGTGGTGGGGAAGGCTCATGATTTGATCTGGAAGGGAACATTGAGTATAAATAGGGATAAAGTTTACCTTAAGCATGCATGAAAGGCAGGGCTATGAGCCATGGTTTGGACTTCTTCATTCTTCTGCCGGAGAACAGCTTGAAACATATCTGCTATTTTATGCCCTCTGATCTACTCTTATTACAACAAGATACCAGCCACCTCAGAAAGGTTTTTAAATAATAAAACATATTGTTTTTCCATCCTTGGTGCATCAGTTTATCAGTGACTGACGAGAACATAAATTCCAGCAGATGAAGAGAAATCCCTTCATCTCAGTGGTAATAAACCTTGAAGCAGAAGTTTCCCTGCCTATAGATCCCTGGCACAAATCTTTCTGATCTTCCTGCGCTGAGGCCCTAAGGATGGGCAGGCGGTACGTGGTGTGCTGTTAATGTAAGTATTAGGCTCTACAGACTGAATCAGAACCCGTTTAAACGCTGGCATAGCCACGAACAGCATCATCCGGGACATACTTCTATGGAATTTGGTGACTCTCTTTATCTCACTTACTGGGAAAAACCCCACCTGGAAGCAGGATTCCAGTGAAGGGAAACCAGCAATCTCTGCCAGGGCTCTCCTTCGCCCCCCGCACTTCAGCCCTCACCGGGGATAAGCGCGAGATGAAGGGAACCGGCGAGGGGAAAAAGAAACAGGCTGGGGCTTTCGGGCTGCTGCTTTTGAAGTCACCAGGGTAACTCCCGACATCTTCAGCGGGGTTTGGCCGGGCTGGGTGCAGAAGCACCTTTGAAGACCTTGCGAAGGCTCAAGGTCTTGATCTCGGCAACATTTACGCCCGTGAGTAACTCTGTGCAATGAGCGCTTCCAGGGCGCTCAGCGGGACGCTTCCTACCAGACTTTGCGGGATCGGTCTCAAGCAATGAGTGCTTGAGAGAAACATTCTGCTTGTCGTGCTTTTATCCTCCACCACATCAAATGAAACACCTTGGCGGTTCTGGGAGAACGAATTTGCATTGAAAACCCACAGCTCTTACAAGCAGTGCATTAATTATTTTATTAATTTGCTCTTTGTACATTATGGGAAACATTCATCTATTTACATGTTCTTGTCCACACACAAACCAGATAGATAATCCTACGGAAACCCAAATCGTTAAGCCATAAAAACACTCTCCTCTGTCTAAAGGCTTTCAAATTTGTGTCTTTTGTTTCAAATCAAAAACATTTTTAAAATCACATTTGGGAATGCAGGTAGGCCAGTGATTTACATTCCAGTTACTTAAAATATGCATTTGACCATTTTCCTTCAAAAAAAAAAACCCCAAAAAAACCCAAACAAAAAAAGCCCAAGAAATTCACAAAGATACAGTTTAAATTAAAGTGATAGTGCACATCAAAGCATTAAGGGAACACCAATAAATAAACTGAAATATATTACAAATAAATTATTTCTATTTACCTTTTCAAATATTAAAAATCTTTAAACCATATCTTCATCTTTCTTTACAAAAAGATTATGAGAATTTTATGGAAACATCTGCAAAAAATATAATAAATACTTTTTTTTTTTTTAAACTTTTGAAGCAGGAGACAAAAACAACCTTTTCTAAAATTTTCCCCAAGAAAAAAAAAAGCAACAGTTTAGTCCCGAAAAGTTGAAACAGAATATAGGCATTTTTAATATACACTGGGCAGGTTAGACTGAAAACAAATAGTTACAAATTATACTAAACCAGATGATAGAGCAAATATACTAGCATTAGTGTTGGTAAATGAGTCAAGTGGTTAACTAGTGGCATTCTAGGGGCAGAATTATTCTGTTTTATATTTTCTGGTCTTGGTTGTATTTTTAATATTTTGCTAAAAAACTAAGCAAACATTATAATACCCTCTCCAGCACCAAAAACTAATAGGCATTCAGCTAAGAATAAATTCATTTAAAATAGATATGAAAAATATTCTATGTTATACAAATACAACAATTTGTAATGTACAAGACTAGACAGTCTTTGCTTTTCTGCTTTTTTAGGGGGGGAACTTGCTGGATATAAATTTCTGTAGCCACTTGTCAACCAAAGTCTTAACTCATCTTTCATAAAACGTTCACAAAACTAAGTAAGTCTGCGACACAGATGTGAATGTGGACTCTCACCTGGATACTGCTTTGAATATTTCAGTACAAATGAGTTCCAAATAATTAATACTTCCTACGACTATATGTGCTCAAAAGTGGCAGTTGGCACTATTACGTACTGCAAACACGGTGATGTTTCGTTGCTGCTAAAAGTTAAACGCAGTGTTTCAAAACTAGCAAATACACTGGTATTCAAACGCTTAGAGGGTCAAACCTTTCGAAGCTCCCGTAACACAAAGCACTCTAGGGTTACACTGGATTTCTGGTTACTCTAGTTAAAAGTCTTTTATATATTAAATTATTAGCCCTTATCTTGTAAACCACAGCAGTAAATATTTGTGCCCTGTTTAGAAAGACATAGCTCAGATATCAATGGCTTTGAGAGGTAGCAAATTCTCTAGTGGTTTTAGTACGCTCTCATGAAAAGACTTGGTGCCAGAACATATTACCTCTCCTATTTTCTTGAATAAAATTAAATTAGCACCTGGCTATGAAGTTGTAGGAAAAGAAACTGTCTGGCATGATCTCGATGAATGGTTTTAGCAAGAGCTTAACTTTTTGATGACGACTTTAAATGCTTTTTAAGCGCAAGCTGCGGAGTTACGCCACCTGTGCAGCGGGACGTTTCACGGGTCGGACCGTCCGTACAGGCTCCATGGGGAGGCTGTCCCTGGGCCTCTTCCCGTCGGGAGCAGAAAGCAGCCCGCCTTCCTCTCCCACGTACCCCTGCCCTGGCAGCCGGGGCGAAGGGTGCTCACGGACCCGCGGAAGGGTCCAGAAAGCATCACCGCGGGGCTGTGCCCACACCCGGGGCCACACGGCGCTCCTCCGCCCCGGCCCAGCCCCATCATCCAAACCAGCTCACGCCAATTCTGCTTGCCGCAGCAGATGCCAGCTAGGCACGCGTGTGCGCGCACACACACACACACACACACTCCCACGCACGCACGGCACACAACTGGCTTTCGGCAACGCGCCTGACGCAGCTTTCCTAATGTTGGCACATGAGAGGTTCTGGTAGCGGCGTGGTCAGCATCGTTCCTTGTCAGAGGAGCTGGAGGACAAGCTCCTGCCTCAGCCGGAGGTGGCTGGGGGGGCACAGAGACGGGCAGGGGGTGACCTCTCGGGCTCCTCTCCAGCCCTATTGTCTGCTGTTTCCCCCCACAATTAATGAGCTGCTTGGGATGCATATTTTTCGTGATTGCAAAACAATGAGAGAAGCCAGGGTAGGAAGGCTTGTCATGAAAAAAATTAAGTTCCTATTGATCCCATAACTTGTGAAAAATACTTTATTGTTCTTGTTCAAATGGGTACTTTATACTATTAAGAGGAGGCTGACTTAGAAACTTACTCCTAGATACGGACCGTTTGGTGATAAGCAGTCTGAACTGTAGCATACAACCGGCTGTGGAGAGAGCAAAGCAAGCCTGGCCTGGGAAAAGCATCAGCCGCTCCATGTACAGCAATTCGCCTACACGTGTCCGTGTGTGGCTGCGTGGACGTGTGAGATCGGATGGTCCCACCGAGATTAAGACATCAACAAAACCAAGCTTTTTTTTTCTTTCTTCTTTTTTTTTTTTTTTAAAACCAATATAATCCATACAATACAATACAAGAGGAATTGACAATACAGTACAATTTTAAAAATTCTTAATACTTGGACAAGAAAATCCTTCTTTTATATTATCTCTTCAACTGTCATTGCTTCTTATCTCCTTCCTTTTCACTCTTTTATTGCCTTTCAAAATAGATTATTTCCCTGGAAGATCGAATTTACAATCTTCTGCTGATTGAAATGTTTAAGTAGTGATTGATGAAATAAAAATGAGGCAGTTTGTGCAGCTGTGAGTGTGCAGGTATCTTTCCACAGGATCTTTTCTATCCCTCGCCATCTCACCTGCGGGATATACTTCCACTTTTTCACCTCCCAGAGCTGTGTCTTTTTTTTTTTTTTTTTCCTCCCCCA
>NW_009627537.1:0-9724 GCF_000690535.1 Cariama cristata | reverse complement strand
GAAGGAAAATGTTCCTCTCTAACATTTTGAATGTCTAAACTCAAAAAATCCTGGATGAATCTGATGCAGTATCAAACTGAATAACCCTAAAGGTAACTTGAGTAAGAAAGTTGGGTTTTAGATGTCTTTTACATGGAAACTACAGGCTTTTTCTACATATTCCAGTTTTCTTTTCTGACACAAAGTGACAACTGTAGGCCATTAACAATTTGACAGGGTTCTAAATACATCGTAACAACTCACCTACTTGATCCTATAGTAACCTTCTGCTCCTAGGAGTGATTTGCATAAAATATACAAAGAAATCATAGTTAATTTAATGAATTAAACCTGACTGTGACCACATGTTGAAAACATACTTTTAACTGTGTTCTTCATAGATGCTTATCTATGATGATTATCTGACAGCCACGTGGTTTTTTTTTTTCCCAGTTATTGAAGAACTACCAGAAGTGGAGAATTGAATGCCCAGAAATAAGTGCAGATTTACAACCATCTTCTGTTCTTGGTCTTTTGCATGCTGGCTATCATGGAGTCCTGAGATCAAGGGACCCACATGGAAGCAAAGTGCTAATATACAGAATTGGTGAGTGATGAAATTGCTTGGACCTGTTTCACACCTGGCTCTGGCGCTGATGTTTTTGTTTTGTGGTTTGGGGTTTTTTTTGTTTGCTTAATTTTGTTTTGTGGGTTTTTTTAATTATCACAATTTCAGCAGTAAAATAGAAGTATTTTATAGGTACAACACCAGGTGTTGATACAATTAGATAATATCAGAATGTCTTAGCTAGAAAGTTAACGTATTTATGTTCCTTGTTAGAAATGCCTTTATATTAATATAAAGGTGAGTTTATTGAGCTGTAACAGTTACATCATTTGACTTATATACTGGTATGGCTAAAGCTGTTCAGTCCTTTATGAAGAACTTATTTTCTTTTTAGTGGTATTATTCTCTGCATCAAAAGAAGTCTTAAAGTTAAAAGGCTAAAACTTCTAAGAATATGTGGTTATTTGAGTCTGAGTGTCCCAACAATTATTTGTTTCCATGCAGATTTTCAAAGCCATGTGCTAAGACTGTGGTACTGGTGCAGATGCAGCACAGAGGGGGGAGAACAGAAAAAAAGGTGTACGCCTAGTCATGTACCCACATTCAGTCTAGATGTGGATAAGAAGTTCACTGGGTTTTCACTGTCTATATGTAGCCAAAGAGCCCATCCTAACAACACTCTGAAGATCCTTGGTTTGTTTCCTGCACTCCCAAAAGTTTTTTAAAAAAGATGTAATTAAATGATCACATGTTACAGTATATCTTTCTGCTTGTTTTGGACAGAGACATTATTTTTGCCACCTTTCAAAGAATTGTTTTATTATCAGCTGGTTTACTAGAAAGTTGTGCTTTCTGAAGCTTTTGTCTAGGGTTAAGGCTCATCCCATGCAATTCTTTGCTCAGGCCTCAGAAAAACAAGTGAGAGTCACTGAATCTTGGCAGAATTACTGTATTAAAGAAAAATTATATGAATTGATTGGATTGATCTGTAGTTGCTACTAGCAATGACTGTTACTGAATTAAGCTGTTTCTGTCAAAACCTCGTACTGGATGCTGTGGCCATAGATGAAACGCACTACATTAGGTGGCATCTACAACCATCTACCATTAAGTGGTACCATCTACAAAAAGAGTGTAAAAGATGAGTGACAGAGCAGGCACACAAAATAACTTCTGTACTGGCAAATCGGTTTATTTCAAGACCTTTGATATTGCTGATTACTTCTTGCTCCTGAGAAGCACATTAGAAGCTGTAGCAAAAATACAGCTGTGTGTGGTATTCTTGTGGTAATGCAGAGTAATCTATTTACTCTTCAGGACAATGGGATCCCAAGTTATTTACAGCATACGATGTATTTCGTGTCAGCCTCATCACATCTGAACTCATTGTAAAGGAGATCGAGACTCAGCGGAATGGAGTCAAGGCTATCTTTGATCTTCAAGGGTGGCGATTTGCTCATGCATTTCAAATCAGTCCAGCAGTGGCCAAGAAAATTGCTGCTGTTCTCACAGTAAGTGTGACATACTGCTTTATGCTGCTTCATTGCTGTAACTCCCAATAGTAAATTTTCCTTCCATAGACCTTCTTAAGAGTCTATGCAGCTTTAAAGAACAAAATCTTAAATCCATTAAAAGTCATAGGTTGTGCTTGATTTGACTTAAAGTATGTTCTTGTATAGCAGTAAACGCCCTTTAACCTCTGATGTTTTATAAGAACTCCACTGACCTGTTACAACACAAGAATTTCAGGAGTGTAAGAGCAGATGAAGCCCAGTTTTGTAAGGATCTGTGTTCGTTATCCCATTTCATCTCCTTTCTCCCTTTCTTTTGTGCGTTAACATTCAAAGCTTTTAGAGAAGATGAGAAATAGCATGTGCCAAGAGTAGTGAGGAGCAAGACCGTACTAACTTGTTACCAGTATGGACGATGCTATGTGATCTTCCATCTGCTACCAACAGAACCTATAACGTTAATGTTCCGCTTGCTTTTTGACCCCCAATGTGAGCATTATTTTGTGCAACTCACGGCTACCTCACCTCCTATTTTTCACAAAACTTGTATGGACCTTACTGTCTTTAAGACTTGTTCCTTTCTGTCAAATTTGGTTGAATTTTGCAAATGGATTTGAGAGGGGGAAAAAAAAAAAGGAACAAAAGAAAAAAAGAAGGGGACAGAGAATTGACAGGCAAGCTACAGTGTAGTCCTATAATCCTTCCATTACCTTCAGAAGTTAGGTTGAAAATCAGCCTAACTGTTAGCCTGTGATGTGGAAATGAGCCAGGGAGATAATCTCTTGCTCTGATTTGGCAAGGTTCATATCTGAGGTTCAATCCAAGCTTAGTCTTTCAACTAACATCATCAGAACTTCAGCTGTTCTTCCTTTTTGGTATCTACTGTAAAACCTCAGTGAAACCAGCAGGTATTCCAAACTTTTCCCATCTAGAATAAGAACTCTTGATGTTTGTACAATCCTGGGTCAGATCACATGAGAACAGGACTAGTTAGAGTGTTTCAGTTGATTTCTGAGGTAGTAAACAAGTTGCTAGTAATTTTTTAACCTTGAAAGAGAGCAGAAAGGAGGTAGATTAGGATTTGCAATTGCATCTAAAGGTTTCAATCCATTAACTCAAACCAGGAAATTCTTTGAATGTGATGTTTCCATCTTGACCTATTTCAGATTTGTTGCATGTTTTTCAAGCTTCTGAAGGTTTATTATAGCTATTGAAAAAAAATTTGTGTTTCTGGTGTTGTTTTCTAAGACGAGAAGTAAGTTTAACTCTTTTTTTTCAGATTCCTTTCATCACTTTAACTGTGTTCATATATTTCACCCAGAGATTGTCTTAGTGTTGTTCAATATGCTTATAAGTAAAAATTAAGGGACTTTAGTTTCAACTCTATGTTTTTCTTAGCAATTTGCAAGGCACATTTCTTATCCTGTATGAAGAAACAGAAGTTAATAGAAAGGAAGTAGGTACTAAGGAATGGAAAGCATAGTAGGATTAGTAAGTGACATCATCTTGAAAAATCTGTTACCCTAGGCAGAACCAAATTGGTTTGTGAAAAACATGATAGTAGACTTTAATCATATGATAACACATAATAACATGCAGTAAACCTATAATCTGATAGTTTTAAGGTCTTTTTCGTACATTAGAATCTAAAAAGAGTTGCACTTAAAAAAATGTGTGGGGCTTGGGTTTTTTTTTTAATCCATAGAAGAGTGCATGAAATAATGTGAGAAGAGCTACTGTACTGGTGGGGAGAAATGTTTGTGAGAAGTACCATTTTCATAAGCAGAAACCCTCTGGTTGCAGAGGTAGTATCAGGTGGGATATGAATGGAAGCTATACTTTGCCCATTGCATAATGCTGTCTTCAAGCACTGCCATATTATCTTTTAACTTTCAAAGATGTGGGACTTCTAAATGAATGTTGAATGCAAGTAGAAGTATTTCATATTATAAAGGCTGTATAGCAGATGAAATTTTTTATTTTCATTACAACAGTAATTGTGTTGTAAAGCTGAACTTCTGACTTGGGCAAATTCCCAGTAATTTCAAGGCTTGTCTCTAAATTATAAATATTATTTATTTAACTTAAGGTTTGTAGCTTCAATGGTTTATATTTATATATATTTACATATACTTACATATTGTCCTTCAGGCTGTGAATTGCCAATGCAAGCACATGGCTAGATAGCTTTTTGGTAAATTAGCAGCAGAATCTCTGTTGTGAAGAACTGAACCTCTGAGGAAAGGCTGAGCACAAGCTTTGTGTACATGACACGTGCAGTTTGGTGAGGGTTTTCTTGTTTGTTTTTCTGGTTGGTTGGGTTTTTTTAACAGTCAGCCTCTTCTCATACTGATTGCCACCCCACCCCCCCACCCCCCCCAATGGAAGGAACAAGATGTGATTTTTTTCTAAATGTTGTTGGGGCAGTGTACATTAAGAACACTCCAAAGTGCAGGAATTGGTAAGGTCAGGAGGAATACTCTAACCTATGCACTAGGTAGTTTTCACAGACTTCTCCTTAGCAATAGAATCTTTTCAATGATATTTTCTTTTTCTCACGCTGTTTTTCATGTATGTTGACAGGATTCCTTTCCACTAAAAGTTCGAGGTATCCACTTGATTAATGAGCCTTTGTTCTTCCACCCAGTCTTCGCTCTAATTAAGCCTTTTCTCACTGAAAAAATAAAGGAACGGGTGAGTGCACACAAATATTTCTTTCTGTCACAAAACCCTTACATGACAATCTGCAGCACTTCCCTTAGGATCTGGTACTCCTGAGCACTGAAGAGCATAAATCATTTTTCTGTGTTAGCGCTACACAGGCCTCCAGAATCTAATTGTAAAGCAGTTCCAGTTATCAGTAATGTGAGAGTTGCAAGTGGTTGCTGTTATCAGCACTCTAAAGATAAAAACCACCATGAGACAGAGAGGTTAAATAATTTGCTTGAGGTCACACAGCAATTCTTCTGCAGAACTAGGAAGAAATAAGTCCTGGATATCCCAGCACTCTGCTTATAAGTGACAGTGAGAAATTGTCACTGAACAGTGATGTTCTGCTCCAAGTTGTGCAGAATTAGTAGAAGACAACATTTTAGTTCTGAAAGACCTGCAGAGGCATTTATGCATCAAAAATAGGTCAGGCTTAAGCTCAAATTTTTTTTCCAAATAGCTTCTTAGTTGTTTTATTTTGCAGTTTTAAATCTGAAAACTTGTTTGTATTTGGATGCAAAAGCATGCCAAGAATTCTGGTTTATTGTAGCCTAGGAAGAACATTGGAGGTTTCAGCTGGCACAAAAGGAAGTACTGTGAAGTGTTAACAGCAGGACTAAGGTACAAAATAAGCAGCTTTGCCTGTTGTTATTCCCACTCTGAAGCCTCCTTGTCTCAACACATGGATCTTGTGCATTTGCAGTAGCCACTGCCCTCCAGGACAGTAGGTTCAGATTTTTCTGGTCACTGTTAGCTGTTATTTGCCAGTCCCCTTTTCCTAGCATGTGTGTTATGGGAGAGAGGCAAGCTGTGTGCAGTCCCTCACTCTCAAAAGATGATAAAAAAAGGGAGTATGTTCCAGCAGCCTGATGCCGTGGCCTTTCTCTCACATTAATACCTGTGAAAAAAGCCCCTGCCACCTGATCCAGCTCAGAATATCTCGGACTAGAACTCAAAAAGCAGAAAAGAGGGCAGATGGACAGTAAAGACCTAAAAGAAACCAAACCAGACATCCCAGTTCATGGAATGGAACAGAAGCGGACTGGCCTATCTCCTGGCTTAGAGTTACAGTATGAACTGAAAATAAACCTCTAAGGGCCAGTTTCCCATACCTTCATAGGAATAATTACTATTCACTCATTATCTTACTTCCTGATAAGGAGGTGTTAGATAAAAGGCAGCCAACTACCTTTTGAGTAGCCAACTACCTCTTGTAGTCTTAATGTAATAATGATTGCAGAAAATTCTTGTCAATTTTTAATAAGAGGCCTATAGTGTCTGACTGGAAGTAATGAACAAGGCTTCAAAATAGCTACAACAAAGCAAAAAGAGAAGAACCAAAACTACAGTATTACAAGGGTTAAAGTGGAGGAGTAGTCCAGGATCTAATTTCAGTTGGAACTGAAACATAAAGACTGAGATATAGATTCTTTCGAATGTCCTCCTTGGCACTTGTTTGAACCTACATACATACTGCATAATGTTTTTAAATACATGTGGCAGAACCAGATGGTAATGGTGAGGAGCCAAACACTGTTCTTTTCTTGGAAAAGACAGAAAAGAAAGTACATGAGAAGACCAAACTCCAATCTTCCCATGATTTAGGTCACTTTAGCTGTTCAGATGTAGTATGTACCCTCATCAGTGTCTCTAAACCAGTTCTGGAATAAGTGTGTAGTTCATTTAAGCTCTTGCACTCACAGCTGCGTAAAATGCAGGTCTCAGGTTGTAGTCCATGCTTCATCAAGCTGCAGATACTGAGCAGGACAGAGTTTGAGCACCCATGGGAAGCTCATTCACATGGTACTTTCTTCTTCATTTAAGGAGCTTATTATGAATAAGTACGCTTGTTTAGTCAAACCAAGTTGGTGGCTTCAGCTCTTGCACTGAGTTTCTTTGCTGCCTGTTCTCGCTCTGTAGTCTAGCATTCATACCCAAGTAAATGCTTTTTATATTTTGGTTTAGGTGTATATGCATGGAAATAACTACTTTCAGAGTCTGACCGAACACTTCCCAGTCAGCATTCTCCCACAGGAATATGGAGGGGAGGAAGTCTCCATTGAAGAGCTGGCCAAGGAATGGACTGACTTTATAATAGCATCTGCAGATTATCTTCAGAGCATTTCTGTGGTTGCCCAGTAATGACCTTATTACAGTATTAAATCAATTCTTGAACACTGGAAGTGGAAATAAGTTTAATATGAAATCTTTCAAGTGAACTTGAAGTTATTGTAAATGAAACCAATATGTCTCTGCAGGGCACTGAGTATTATATTGACTGCACTTTTCTACTAACTGGAGTCTATCAGTATGTACATCTGAAGAGATTAATGAATTCTACATATTTGCGATACTGTTTGTAATTGATTAACGTGTATGCCAAAAAGCTGAATAGTGCGTTGGGTATCAGAGCTTGATACTGCTCCTGTTAAGTCTTTGGAGACAACTCATCTGTAATAATCCAGAACCTTATGCTTAGCTCTTGTATCTTGGCTTGTCAAGATAATAGGATACAAAAAAGAACAGAACGTGAATGAGGTAGACTAGTTTCTTGCAGGAGTATGACTACAGGGCTAATTTACAAGGAGTGACAAGAGGCTGCTTTTTGTATTGATTCTCAGGGAAAAAGGCTGTTTTGTTTGTTTCTGTCAAATTGAAAATTAGTCAGCAATAGTAAGACACTTGTGTTAATCTTTGTGGTGCTTGTGCAGCGTCCCTTTTTGTGCTCATTAACACAGTAATCTTCCAGTTTTATAGATGAAGATAGGGAAAACACCATGTACCTGTTCTCCAAAGGACAGTATGAAACAGGAGGAGCTGGTAAGAGTCAAAACAACCTTGAAAATTCTGATTTTCTTTCTTCAAAGAGATACTGTCTGCACACAAGCTATAAGCAACTCAGATTGTGATCACCTTTAATTCCAACTGTAGGGCACTACAGAGGTCAAGAGCTCTTAGCTGTTTGCAGTATCTGTTTTGGAGGCTGAAGTAGATACTCCTTTGTGGATCTGAACTTTAGAAATACCTGTTGTGTGGTTTAAGGGTGCTCGTAGGTCACTTTGGAGCTCAGCGTAGGAGATGCTGGGTATTTTAATTTTATTTTCAGAAAAGTAACTGGCAATTTGCCAGTCTATGTCTTCTGTTGGGCACTGGAAGAGATGAGTTTTAGTTTCTGTTGAGCCCTCTTCTTTATTTCTGTAGGAGTAATGAAAAAAATCTGTCTATACTGAAAATGGATTTTTTTTTTTTTTGTAAGGGACTTTAGGTATGAACACTGCATGTGTAAAAGCTATCACTGACATTACATAGCAGTATCATCCTGCAATCCCCAGTATTTAATAATCTAAAACATTATTTTACTTTTCACTCAGCTTTTTGTTAAAATCTCTGTTAGTACACCAACTGCTAGAGTTCATTTATTGAATTTTTAACTCTGTTTAGTAATAAGCCAGGAGGTCTTTGCATAAACACTGTAAATTTAAGCATTCCATATGAATCTTTGTATAAATGAATCCACAACAAATTCTTTGTTTCTCAGGTAGCTAGAAATGCTAACTTCAATTATTTTGGAATCTTTAGGACATTGGGATGTTATATTGATATATGCTTAGGGGAGAGAAATGAGACTGTTGTATTAAATGAGAAATGTCTTATTTTAGATCATCATTAATACTGCCTTATTGCAACAGCCATTGGAAGCTATTCTTTATTAGCAAGGGGAACATCTATGAAAGGCCCATAGAGTACTTGTTGGTTGTAGTTTCTTCTGCTTGAGGTAAGGTCAATGCCAGATACAAAATTCTTTCAAAACCGAGGACTTTTAAAAAAAAATGTTTTTTTTCTTCCAATTCCCTCATTTCCTCAAGTGCATTTTTCATTCTTGTCTTTCAGAATATCCTTGATATGGAGCCTAAATTTAGAGAAACATTTTTCAGATACCTTTTCATATATTCATATATTTCATATATCTTTCTTTTTCTCAGATTGAACTATTTTGTGATATAAAAGCTCCTTAAATAGAGGAGTTCAGTGATGTGCTAATTCTTCTTTATAAGAAAATAAACTAAGTAGTCAGGCACCTGGCAATTCTTCAAGTGTGTAACTCAAGTTCCACATCATTTATGAACTGGAGAACTGAAGCTATTGTCTTAATCTTACGCTCCTTCAGTTTTAATTGTTGAATGTAAACCACATAAGGGAATGAACTGTCTTTCAGTGAACAGGAAAACTTAAACTTTTCCTATGAAACCAATCTCTAATCACTGCTGGTTTATGTAGCAGAGACTTCATTTGATTGCATATGTATATGCACATGGACAAAATGTAGCTGTGTGGTTTTAATCTTCATTTGGACTACACCAGCTCTATGAATATAAAGTCCTAAATGTCTTCAGATACATCCTGAATCTATTATTAAATAGTAACGTGTTTGCATAACACAACAGTGAGAACACTGAGTGCAGTTATTTTTTCATGAACTGTTAATTATTTCTTAATGTTTACATGTTATATAGAAGGTAGGAACTGTAATTGCAGTTGCTGCTAATAATAAGGACACAAGATATTTAGAACATTTCCATAATGAATGGAAGAGGTGGTAGTATGACGGGTGGTCGTATGGCACGTTTGAGCTGCAGAGTCAACAAAACAAAAAAGTAAAAATCTCTAAGTGCATTATTCTTTAAGAATATCAGGAGTGCCTCTCAAAAAAGAAAGCTGCTGTTAAATGATACAAATATAATTTCCTACTGACTGTAAGAACAATGTAATGCACCATGTTTTTTAATTTTTTTACGTATTAACACCATATATTAATAAACCTTTTCCAGTTAAACCAGCCTCGGCTGTCACTTCTTTAGGGACCCGGGACTTACTCTCCCGGGGCACTGAGGCGGGCCCTCGGCAGGCCCGAGGCGCTCTCCTCCCGCCGGGCACAGGCCGCGGGCGGAGGGGCCCT
>NW_009627536.1:0-1176 GCF_000690535.1 Cariama cristata | reverse complement strand
GTCACCACCTGCTGACCAATGCCCAGCCCTGAGCAGCAATCCATCCCTCCTCTCCGGACCAACTCCCCCCAGTTTCTATACTGGCCGTGCCATTCTATGGTATGGAATATCCCTTTGGGTGGTTGGGGTCAGCTCTCCTGACCGTGCCCCCTCCCAGCTCCTTGTGCCCCTCCTCGCTGGCAGAGCAGGGGAACTGAACAGTCCTTGATTTAGGGTGAGCACTGCTTAGCAACAACCAAACCACCAGTGTGGGATCAACATTATTCTCAGCCGAAATCCAAAACACAGCAGTGTACCAGCTACTAGGAAGAAAATCAATTCTATCCTAGCCAAAACCGGGACAGTCACTATCCGCTTTAGTGTTACCAGGCAGATTCAGATTTACAGAAGAGATGTAGGGGATTATAACTGCCCACCTTCTCCGAAGTGTGCAGTAAAAAACAGGCTGCATTGTTGGGTTGATTGTTCTGACTATTGGGTTGGTAAGCATCAACTCTATCACCAGTAGACCTGACAGATCTGCAGCTTGTCATTGGCGAGGACCTTGGTTCCTTTTTGTATTTTCCTTTCAGGGCTGCTAAGGACTCCAGTAGCATTAGGACTGCTACCAAGTTTAACAAATGTAAGGACTTGCTCTACACACATTTGTTTATCCACCTGCTTTAGAGAATCATAGTCATATGATGCTGGGAAAATAAAGGCAAGAGATTTATAGCCCATTTAATTTTGTGTTTTACGACTGTACAGATGGAGGCCCTCCATATCCTTCCAGTTGACACCATAGTATGGGATTGACTTTTACTCTATTTTATCTCTCTGTGATACTGTTAATTTGCACTCTGGGTGCTGATTTTTAAATGTGATGTGCATTTTTTTTTGGACTAGGAAGAACATTAAGATCTAAATTTTACTGCATCCACATCCTTAGTTTGTATTGCAGCCAGAAGGAAGGTGTCATTCTTGCTAACCTATTCTTCCTGTAGGTATTTTCTAGCTCTTTGCCTTGCTTGTTCTCAACTTTCCTAGTTTGCTATGTGACACATGTTATAAAGTGTGTTGTCCATTTGAGGACTCAAACAAAATCCTCCTGTGCTCCTGAGATAAAGGGATAGCTTGGAGAAATATTGCAAGAAGTCCCTGAAGAAGGATCAGAATCATTTAGGTTGGAAAAGACCT
>NW_009627535.1:6100-78885 GCF_000690535.1 Cariama cristata | reverse complement strand
CAGTTATTTTGGCAGAGGATCTGCTCTGAATAACATCAGCTAGAGAAAGGGTCCTCTAGCAGGAAAAGATGAGAGCACTGGTATGTGAACGTTTAAAATGGACCAGTTCTTTTCCTTCAGTCTTCTACTTGCTTGCTTTTATAAGTATCAAAAACTGTTGAACAAAAACTTACCATATTTCAGATAGCCTGTCTGGTATTTGTCAGGTTCTCAAATGTACTGCACTCCTAAAAATGGCTGTACTAAGTCATACCAAAGGTTTATCTAGTAGTGTTTCCTGTCTCTGACAGTGGCCCAGACCGGGTACTTAGGAAGTTTATCAGAACAGGGCAAGATTCAAACTTTGAAAGAAACAATAGTTTTGAATAATTTTGTTTTTCAGATATAGAGATAATATTTCAGTTTTGATGGACAAATGCTTTCCTGGGAAAAATAAACCAGGTAAGAGGAGATATTTTAAATTACAATACTTTGGTTTGTACCGTGTGGTAAGCATTCTCTAATAATTTGATTTAGTGTCCTTTTTCTTTAAAATAATCCATCAATCTGTTTGGGTACCATCACCAAATTGTAGACAACTTTAGAAAATGGCTAGAAGCTCTGAAATATGTATTTGGGTGGGTGACGTTGAGTGCTGTACTAGTCTGTATTCAAATAAAACCAGATCAATTCAGTTGCTGCACAAGGTGAGGAGTTGTCAGATTGTCAGCAGCTTCCCCCCACCCCTGAGAGGTGTGTCTCAGGCATTGTACTCTAATCTGTTCCTTCTTTAAGTCCTCCTTATTTACTTAAGTTTGCATCTATTTTTCTTCTTACTTCTCAGCAGCAACAAAGTGGCATGAATAAGGTTGTTCATTAAGAGAAGTCTAGGCTCTTCCTTTTGGCTGCGGTTATATGAACTGCGGACACTGTTGCTTCTGATTAAAGACAGTATTAAGTATTTGCAAACATGAGATACGTAAGGTGATTTTTCACAACTGAATTTTAGAGATTCAAAATACAAAGTAATGCAAACTCAAAGTATAGGTTTGGCATTGGCAATTCACTGAGTAGATTTTTTTTTATTTTTTGCTTTTAAAACCTGACTGCATTAGAAATACACTTTCTTGGGATCTTAAATGTAAATATTGAGTTATTTCCAGCTACTTCTGGTGATCAGAAGAGTGTCTCTGTCAAGTGTGACTTGTCTCTTTTTTTCAGTCATCAAGTGTTTCATCTATTTTTTAATATGTTTCAGTCTTGAACTGATGAAGTTCTGAAATAACTTTGAGTATCCTTTTCAACATTTTTAAATGTAGGCACAAGAAATATCATGTAAACAAGGATTCATTGGTGAAGATTGGCCTGTTACATTTTTTACGACTGTTTTCTTCATTGCAACGGATGTGTGAAAAACAGTGATGCTGTCATCACTGAGTAATGAACCTTGGTTATAATTTTTTTCTAAAACGTGTTGTAGTAAAGTCATAATTATGAGTTTATAAATAACCATTTCAAAAAAAATAGCATAAGTAGTACATGCATAATTTCTGACTCTCTTGTGGTACAAGTGAATAATTAAAATGTTTTCAAACAGAAATTAATGGGAGGTACCATTTCTTTAGACGAAATAACCAAATATATGGAAAAGGTGAAGCTACTGGGCTATGAAGAGAAACCTGTTTATCAGCATTTCCGAGAAATACTTCTGCAAGGTCTTAAGACCATTGGGCAAAAAGATGATGGACTGCTTGACTTTGGCTTATCAGAGAATGGAGACTTCCAAACGAATCCCGTGCAAAAGGTTTTTACTCTAAAAATTTATGTGAGCTTTTAATGCATTTTTTGAGCTTAAATAAGAGTTAAAGGGGTATTGGAAGTAGGTGTCATAACTGCATCCAGCAAGAAATAAGCAAATAGTGAAAGTTTGTTTGATTCAGTCCTACTCTTATGCATTATTTCTCTAGTTTAACTTCACTAATTGTTACTAAAACTTAATACAGAATGATGTTTACAGGTGTACTTTCGTAACAGATAATACCTTGGATAGCAGAATGTGTATATATATAGTTGTAATGACATTGAACAGATGAACATTCAGTTAATTTACTTATTTTCCTTAAATTGGTGAAACTCTAGGTGAATCAAAATACATGTAAGGTAAAATAAATCTAGTTTTTGTTTTGTATCGGTTTCCTTTCTGTGACTAGTTCAAAGCTTAGTTTTAAGTATACATCTTTATGCCAAGTATTTGATTCTGGAATTTACGTATTGACTTCACTGTGATTAAATATGTTATTTATGAGTCTCAACTATAGTGGTAGGCTAGGGGTATTTTCTTCCTTGTATTTAAGGAGCCTTAAACTCTAGATTTGGACTTCCATTTGGATATGGAGTAAGAACTTTTTAAGCCTTAAGGAATGCGTATGTTAAAACGGTTTATAATAACAATAAAAAATGGTCAAATAATGGAACAATAAATATTATCCCATACTTCACACTGCACTTATTACTTGTTTATTTGCATTTGTTAATAACAGGTGGGCAGTTTATTGGTTCCTTTAACATGAACCAGGGAACTGAGAATTATAATACAGGATAATGGTACATGAATTCTGCCTGCTTACTGACATGATCAGCAGTGTGTAAAGATGGGCAAAAAGCACAAAAGAAAAAAAGCTGTAGGATTTTAAAGTCTTTTGAGGATATATGTCCAGCTTTTCTTACTTCTTTTTGCCTAGTAAATAGTGCTTTGGCTAAAATTGTACAGCCATGGTCTCTATACTAATATTTTCTGCTGAACTGAGTGTAAAGATCTGTCCAAAAGGAGAGTTCATTAGCATAAATTCTTTGGTTCCCCCTGTGGATCGACATGGCTTGAGACCTGTGTTTTGAGAAAAAAAATAATCTGTTTTTAATGGTTGGCTGGTTTCTTTGCTGAGTAAGTTGGCCTGCTGCAGAGCCAACATCTGTGACCTTTAATGTCCTTGTCCAGCAGAGATGACTGGTGCACATTTCCAATGAAACAAAACTTCCAAAATCTTATTTCTGTAGCCGATATCAGTCAAGACGATTCCCAAAGGGTGCAATAATACTTTTCCATAGGTTCTAACCTATTAGCATCAATCAGGAGTTTGTTTTTAAATGGATTTCTTTTTTAACTTTGAGGAACCATATGAATGGTCAGCTTGCTCAGTTGTCACAAACATGTTCAAGCACATGTTTGAGTGTTACAGGCCCATTTTAATAATTGTTTTCAGCTGTCCACTTCATATTACAGTGGACTTCATCCTAGCTACTTCATGCCAGCTACTGCTAGAGTGTCCAGACAGAATAAGAGTGTTGAAATCAGGTTGATATAACCTGCTTACTTTTGACCAAATACCAGGACAGATGACTCTTCATTCTATGTTGGATTTTCTAGGCCTTTTAACAGCTGTGGTATAGGCTAAAGTAGAAGAATGGATTGTGTTGGCCCTCCTTCCAAGGGCATATTTTGCACTTTTCTTCAAGAATGAATGAAAAGACATTTTTGGATGTCTCCCTTCCCAGAATATATGTTTGTGAACTGATGATACTAGGTTTTTCCTCCAGGGGGTATCAGACATTAATGAGAGCCTAGTAGAACAGGAAGACAATTTGTGCTAGTTGAGAATAGCTGGACATTTAGATACACAGAGGAAGAAAGGAGGAACATAGAATGCTAATTAAAATTATATGTATTTTCAGCTGTGACAGAAAGCTCAACTTGATGACTGAGTGTTTTAAAAATAAGGTCCAAATTCCAAACTCTGTTAGAAACTGCTTTCCATAAAGATAACTTACCATTAATCAGTAGCATCTTGCCTCTGAAAGCCAGTATCTTCTAGCAAGTGCTGAATTTCTTTTGGCATGCTTGATGCCTAATTTGGAAAAGAAAAATGCGATCTAGCATCCAGCCTTGAGAAGATGGTGGCCTTTAATATACAGTATTTATGGCATTTTGATGGGACCGATCTTTTAATCACAACAGGTCTTAAGACACCTACTCTTCAGTTCCTTTGGGGCAATCTACCATAATACTTTATTAAAGTAGTGTTATTTGGTGTTCTGAAGTTATGCTATTTCATAGCTAGGAGACACTATTTCTAGTTTCTATGTAAATAAATTCTTAGAATGTAGGATTCTCCTGTGCTTTCAGCTCGTATAGCTAATTGAACCATGATGTGCATTCTATGTTGCATATCAAGCATGGTGGTTCTGGAATCTCAGTCATTCTCCAGTGTTGGTATCTGACTAAAACTCACAGATGTCTGGTATATTAAAAGTTAACATTTTATTTTCTATATAACACAAGTTTCCCCAGATGTATAAGTAAATGAAACACAGTCCACAGTTCTGCTGGAGTTTTTTTGTTTATTTGTTTGTTTGTTTTCCCTGTGTGGTAAATGCATGTTGGTTTGTGTGTGTGGTATTTTATAATTATTCTAGCAAAACAAGAAGCTAACAGTACCATGTGTTGAAGGAAGTATCTGGAGCTATTGACTAAATTATTTAGGGCAAGAACCACATCTTACTTTCATTTAGTGCTGAAGAATTTCTGGGAAATATTGGAAGTAAACTAAGCTGGAAAAATACAGATCTTGGTGATTTGTGGTTCCTTCTAATGTTCAGCTTCAGATGCGCAGGTGTTGTTTTTGTCAGATGAATGCTGCCTGATTTTTACTGCTATGTAATTCACCTGCATCAAGATTAAGAAACCACTTTTTATTAAATAAGCTTGGAAACAAGATAAATGTATTTTGCTTTTGTGTACCATGTATTGGATATCTGTTTTTCTGATGAGCATTTAAAATGTTTTCTCGTACAATTGGGAAGAATGCATTATCTCTCATATAAAAGCAGTACAGCACTGAAATAGTCCTCCTTAATTTTGGTCAGAATGAACAAAAGTGTCTGTGTTTATTCCTGCCTAATGCATCACAAATCTGCTGACATGCTAACCTTGGAGTCTTGGCTGGCAGTAATCAGGCCTGTGCACCGGCAGGAAAGATGTACCTAATGCACTCCATCAGTGCAGTTTGCATATGGAAGTTCTCACAGGGGAGCTGCCCTGTGCCAGCTGAGGGTTACCTGCCCACTGCAGTTATTGTATGTAATTATCGAACCAATCTGTTCAGCCCAGCAGGGTTTAGATGGTAATCATGAAGCAACACTTTGGAAAGGAAAGATGTAATGCACTCTCCCCTTCTTTCATGAGCTATGTGAAGTTGTAACCACTTTTAAAGGTGTATTAGTAAAGCTCTAGTCTCACACAATTAAAAAAATTAAAAAAGGAAAAGGTAGACTCTTCCAATGTTCATCAAAGTTATCATCTCTGTCTGATACAGATACAGGTCAACTCATCCTTTGCAAAAATCACGTAGCTTTAAAAAATAATCTTTCCATAACCACCTTAATAGTTTGCAATAGTCAGATTAATTGTAATACACGGATAATAACAGTTCTATCCATTTAGAGGTTTTAAGATAATGTACCTTGAATAGAGTTCAGATTTCCCAAGTACCGCTCTTTGGAACAGAATCCATAGTTGCTATTAGAAAAAAATAATAATGTACTGTCAGTGGATGTTAGCTAATTCTAAGCTGTGCAAAGAAAGCCTTAAGAAGTAAGGATCCAGATAAACTTGAATTTAATGAGGTGTAATTGCTTTTTAAGAAAGCAATTAACATCAACTTTGGCTAAAATGTTTTTTGTGTTTTTTAAAATTTTTCTAGTTGCTCCTTTTGTAACAGTTATTCAGTGTAAATAGAAAAACAGGTTTTGATCATAAAAACTTGTGTTTTCATGCATTAAAATTTCAGCTCCTAATGTGATCTGCAGATAGGGGAACTGAACTTTTAAGTTGTCTATTGCCTAATACTAGTATTCCTGCATTAACAGATAAATAAATTTTCTCTACAACTGGAGAGGTTTTGTAATATATGAAGAAATAATGCTTAAAATTGGAGAATACCCTGTGAGGACAAGATATTTTCTACTTTGTGTGGTCTTTTCTGCTCTTGAGTTAAGTTGGCTCTTTTTTTTCTTTTTTTTTTTTAGAAAAAAAGAAAGGCAGCTGCTGCCAGTGAGAGCACTGAAACACAAATGGAACATACAGGAAGTCCAGAGAAAAAGAAACCTACTTCTTCTAGTAAGTCAAAAGATTGTTCTCACAGTCACATGTACTGGTCTGGTAGGTTAACCCTGGCTAAGGACCAAACTCCCACCCAGCCGCTCACTCCACTCCTCAGTGGACAGAAGGAGAAAATAGGTTGAGAAGACTCATGGGTCAATACAAAGATAGGGAGATTATTTACGATTTACTGTTGCAGGAAAAACAGACTCAACTTGGGGAAAATAAATTTAATTTATTGCCAATTAAAATAAATTTGAGTAGTGACAAAGACTAATATTAAAGTCACTCCCTGAGCAGTTCAGGGGAATGGAGGGGAAGTGTGTTATGGTCAACACGTAGCATTTTCTCTCTGCTGCTCCTTCCTCCTCATATTTGCCCCCTGCTCCAGTGTGGGCTCTCTCTTTTGGACTGCAATCCTTCAGGGAAAAAAGTATGGTCCAGTTCCTTCAGGAAATACCCATCTGCTTCAGATGTGGGCTCTCCCACGAGTTGCAGGGGATGCCTGCTCCACCCTGGATCCTTCACGAGCTATAGGGAATATCTGCCCTGGTGCTGTGGAGCACCACCTCCTCCTTTACCTTGGTGTTGCCTTTGCTGTTTTTCACTTTCCTCCCTGTGCCACCACCCCTTGCCTGCCTGTCCAGGGTTTTTTGCCCTTTCTTAAATGTTTTCACAGAGGTGCCACCAATAAATTGGGCTCAACTTTGGCCTACGGTGAGTTTGTTTTGGAGCCAGCGGGAAAGGGCTGTATCGGGCACAGGACAGCACCTGGCCTCTTCCCACAGAAGCCACCCATGTAGCTGACTTCAGCTTACCAAAACCCTGCCATATGGCCACGTATACCCAATACAACCGTTTGCCTTTAGCAGTTCAAGTGCTTTTCATCTTTCATAATTTCTTTTTAGGTTAACTCAATTGAAATATTTAAATCTTCTGTGTAAGAAAGGTATACTCTCCAATTATATGCTGCCTAAATCTGGTAGAAATGCTAGGTGATAAAAATTGGTGGTTGTACCCTGTTCTTTTGCTGTCATTCATTCTCTCCTCTATTCCCGTTTTTGTCCTTTTGTCTGGTCCAATTGATGGTCAGAATATGCTGACACCTCAGGACTTCTTCACCATGTGTTAAAGCCAGGCGCTAACAGCAGCAGCTTCCAAAAGCGAGTATATTTAAAGTTGAGGAAAGGATCAGCTATAAGGATAGAAAATGCTGAAGCTACATTTCAGATAATTTGATGTAGTTTCAGTGTTGTCTGGAAAAAGTCATGCACAGATAAAGTAGGATTATTGTTAAATCCAAGATCAGAAATCTTCAGTAGATCTGTTTAGAGTAAGCTTATGATGAGTGTCCAGTCAAACTGTTTTCTGGATCTAACCTTCTAACTCCTTCATGTAGATGTGAACTGAATCCTAGTAATTACAAAGATATTTTTCCTAAAGAATTTTTGATTCAGACTTTGAAGTAAAATACCAGATGTTGTCCATGGTGAAGTAATCTGAAAATAATAAAGCAGTAACAACCGGACTGTACCCCAAAACAAATCTGCTTGTTTAAAAAAGGTTTGATGAAGGCATATGGCAGGATAGGAAAACGTAACATTTCAAAGACAGTAATACTATTGATAAGTTATGGATTTACCCTAGCATATTTACTTTAACAACATGATACGAGGTACAGGTAATTAAGCTAATGTTATTCCAGGAGGTTACACTGCTCTGTTCATTTTCAGCTGTTCACATTATAGAATTCTGATCATTAAAATCAATGATTATTTCTCTTACTTGAATGCCTTTTGAATTGTTGATGTCAATTTATTATGAATTTTCTAGGTTGTCAGTGGCTGAAAAAGTGTTAATTAGATTATACTTTCAAGGAAATAAAATTATTTGAAACAATGCTGATGTTTATTCATAGTTTTAGCATTTTAGATTTTATTTAAGACCTTATAACAAAATATTTAATACAGCTGACTGTTTTCTGGTTGTGATTTGATACACAAGAGCAGAATGTACTTTCATTTTATGTTATATATTATACTTCTTTTTTCCCTGGAATTGTGGATTGAAATCTCATAGCTAGAGATGAAAACGAACTTGAGGAATTGCGATCCAAGTGGTAGCATCAACTTTTTGTAAATGCTGTTTTTTCAGACTAAGTAAAGGTATTTGGGAGGCTGTATGTATTTTCAGCATCCAGTGGTTAAAATGAGTGATGGACATAAGCTTAAATTTAAACCTCCTTGCCAGTTCAATGGAGTTACAGGTGAAATGGTTCTAAAGTCACCTTTTTATACTACCCAATTTAATGAATACTAAGTAGGGGGAGTATATCAAATGACTTCAGGTGAAAAGTGATACATGTACTTACTCATTTTGTTCTCTCCAAATTTGGAATTAAAGACTTTACCAATTATTACGTGATTCATAAATCAGTGTTGAAGGAAAGGGCAACTGTTTCATAATCTTATGATTTTGATACTTTTCATAAATTGAAAATAACTAGTTATTATAGAAACACTTAAAACAGTGTTTCCAAACCTGACTAGTTTTATGTTACCATGGACTTGTTTCTCCATTGTATGATTAGTCCTGTGACTGAAAAAATATCCTAAAGTTTACTGTTCAGTAAACTGGATAGTTTCTTGATACCTCTTAATTGTAGAAACTTAAGTTTAGTCATAAAAGGAATTTTTTTTAAAGTTCTTGAAATGCTATTTTATTGATTTCTAAAAGGGGATAAATATGGCCAGTCAGGGATTACTCTTCAGGTGTTTAAACAACGTCTCACAAGTATTTGAACTTAAAGCAGTGGCAAGAAGAGCCATGCAGCCTCTTACTGTTCAGCTAATCAGTATTAACTGCATCTGATTATGCAGTTTGTCTAATCCAGTCCAGAAGATTAGTTGTCCCCAAAAGATCCTGATCAGCTCTGTGGCAGTTTGAGTATACCAGGGTGGCCAGTGGCTACAGGGACTCTGCCAGTAATGAAATCTGCTACTGCTGAGGCTGGGGAGCCCCTGGGCTTGGTGGTGGAGGAAGAAAGAATGGCACTGAGAAAGGACGGGCATCTTCAAATTCTTTCTTCTTCCACCTTCTCCCCCTGGTTGTTCCCAGCATAAGAGTGACCACTTCAGATGAGTTCATTAAAGGCCATCTCTTTCGATCATGTCGATCATCTGTGTTTCTGGAGTTGTCAAGCAAGAATGTTAGACTCCTCTTTTTAGAAACAGTTTCAGAAAGGTCTCAAGAAGCAAGCTGTGTTGTACTTCCAAAATAAGATCCACAAAAATTTGTGGAATTCTTAAATTGTTTTTTATTTAAATTACCGTGTTATCAGTTTCTTCTTTTTTTTTTTTCCTGTGATAAGTGGCACCCATATGCTTTCCTGAAAGCTGGAATTTTAAGTGGTACCCTTTTTAAGGTAGTATGGATGATGTTGAAGTGTTATATTAGGCAACATCTCCCCTCCAGGAAAAATGCTATCAGAAGAGATAATTTCTATTTAAAGGGAGAATTTTTTTCACACTCTTTTACAGCTCCATTTTATTAGTAGTATTAGCTGCCTTCATGTATGATAGTAAAATATACAGGCTTCTAAATGATGATACTGTTAAAGCAGAATACCAAATTTTGGCATACACTGTATGTATCCACCAACGCTTCTGCAGGGGTGTACTGCATAATATTAACAGGACTAATATGCTTATTTTTAATCAGTTTGTATGGAATAGGCAGCTAGTATAGGGAACTTTGGTGAAAATGGCATAAATGCTCGAAAAATAAGAGTTTCATGAGAATTTGTAAATAATCATAGGCTCAAAGCTACCAACAGAGATAAAACATCTACCACTGGTGGGGTTTTTTTAATCTTGGGGTTGATGAAGATTGGGTTATAGAAATACAGAATTTTTTTAGAATAGAATTTTTTTTACACCAACCTCTTATTTTCTGTTGTGAATTTATTTAAACAATTTTGGGGTTTATTAATTGGGGTAGTATAGAGAGAAATACTAAAGCAGACATGACAATGAAAATACTGTATTTTTTTAATGTACTTTTTAAATAGTCGGTATTGCTAGGGGTAGGAATTTTGCATGTCTGTCTGTATTGCTGGATAGCATCTAGCACGGTAAGGCCTTAACTGGGGTCTTTGGTTACTCTTGCAGTATAAAGAACTGTGTGAACAACTGTGATATGAAAACAGTCGTACTGATGGATTGGTTAGAAGGCATTCCAAAATGGAAGTTTAATAGTATTTCTCAATTAATAGGTACTTAGCTTTATGTTTATTTACATTGCACGGCTTTGCATAAATCAGTATCTGGGTTATTGTCTTAGAAATATTTTTTTTGTCCATATTCAACCAAGATTTATTACTTAATGTTGGGTTAAATTTGCACTTAGGCTCATTTTTCTATTTAGAGAATTATTGGCCTTGTCATCAAGCTTTAGCAGAAAGCAAATCATACCTTTTTTTTGAGCTTATTTATGGCTTGTTAGTTGTCTTTCTACTCCACACCAATGCTCACATTATAGGTAGATGTTTACCTCTTAATTTTATACCCTCATACAAACATTTTCAGCAAAACCTGTACTGTACAATAGTTCTAATTGTCTGTTACTCATCTGTTCCTTCTTGTGAAGGGTTTAGTATTGACTTGTATCTGTAACAGACTCCAGGACTGAGTGGGTATTAGTCTTAAAACAGTGTATCCATCTCTCTGACTAGTCACCAAAAGATCTGTCCCTTTCTGTGCCATTCTTAGCCTTCCCTTACATGTCTCAGGAATGTTGCAAGTTAAATGTTCTAGTATGAGAGTTACGTGGTCTGGTTTTTGACATTAAAAGCATGTGCTACTATGCTGTGTCTAGAAATTAACAGGAAGATTCAGATTTTAAAGCAGAGAAATACTGCTCTCAGTTGTCAGAAATATTGCCAAACTCGCTTCTATATTTTGCATTAAGTATACTCAAACATGATATGAAGTGATATGTCTTTTTATGGCCTGCCCAAAAGTTGTTTGAGGATCTTCAAAAGCTATTAAAATTAGAAGAGGTATGGTAGGATGTATTTTTTAAGTATAAAGGTCCTTAACTATTATAGATAAGAAGATTAAAATAAGTTAGATATAAAACAAATACATCTTTGTGATTCTTCCTGAGTAATGGTTTTCCTTGACAATTTGCAAGTGACAAATTCACTGAGAAGCACCTCGAACATGTGCCAGTTATAATAATGAAACAAAATGCTCAACATTTAACGTATGGGAGTGTTCTTGTTTACTTCTATGTCTACTTGTAACACAGTTTTCTACTTAGTCTTCCTTTATATTTTAAGCTTATTTCTGTACACTCTTTTCAGACCACTTCTAGCACTTAAACAGATTTAAAATGTAAATACATTTAAGTTCCTTGCTACACTTCATAGGACTTTCTTGTGTTTGCTGCTAGTAAAAAGTATTAAACCAAAACAAAATAAAAAACCTTCTGAGGAAAATTCCATGGAATAAGGTTTTATATAATGACTTTACATGTAGAACTAAATCATTTAAGTGTAAAAGTGATGTCTACTTTTTTGTTGTTTTTCTGTGACCTGAAGATGTATTGCAGTATGCTGAACAAGTGTTGCAATTTGAACTCAGATGTAAAATTTGCAAGTGAAATTTTTCTACAGGAAAGAAAGAACAATTATACTGTAGTGACTCAGATTTTTGCAGGGAACTAACCTTTTTCAAGATTGAAAGTAATATTTGAATTAAACTTTGTTCCCCCTGCAAATCGCTGTGTTGTGGATAGGAGGGCTATTTTTAAACACGCTTCATGTGACTACTGATTTATATATGTATATACAATTGTGTTTTGGAATGTCTTCAGTAAAGCAGTTTTTACAAATAGAAGTAAATCAGTTTGAGTTTTATCTGGAACAATTTTGTATTAAAATTTTTAAAAGAACACTCATAGATTTGATGTTATCTTTAGGAAATACATAAGCATAAAGTCATCAAATAATACATTCTTGTATCCTGATGTTTTTTCATATGATAATATGGAAATGTATCAGCTTCATTTGTTGCAGGAAACAGAGGGCTTGGAAGAGCAGAGTACCTAAAGCTAAACCCCATCCTGTAACTCTACAAACTTACTTTCTTCTCTCTCACTACCCACCACCGCCCCCTCATATATTTCCTGGAATTCAAGTCCATATTTGAATTCTTCTGATCTCTCTCTTCTTTTTTCTGAATCATATTTCTGAATTTTTGTAGAGAAAAGAACTGCTGAGAAAAGAGAACAAGCCAACTAACCAAAACTATTGTTTGTCACCCTTGCAGTTATTCCAACAGCCCTCAAATTACTGAAAAATTCTTGTTTGAGCTGTGTTACACTACAAGGTTTTATCAGCTATTTATCAGCAGGATTCCTCGGCCAAGTTGGGAAAGGGCTTGTCTGAGGACTACATACTCATTCTTATTTCATCATTTTAAAATAAAAGTAGCTCTTCCTTGGCACCATATTCAAACGGCCCAAACCTATTTGAGAACCATACACTTGTATGATGCTTAGCTCTCACTAAATGCTGCACAGCCTGACTTCAATTCCCATATGATGTTTGCGGCTGCATGCCAAGTGGTCTTTCAGCTTCCAATGCTTTTTTTTTTTTCTTGCTCCTTCCATATGTAAATAGCGATTGTATGGGTTCCATTCTCTTGTTTTCCCTTTTCAGTTTGATCATTGTAGGACCCTTTTAAGGGGCAGTTGAAGGAAAAAGGTCTCCTAGGGAACCATCCAGCAAAGTAACTTCATTATCTGATATGATCAAAGTCAACTGAAATATGACTGAATCACCTTTTGCAAGGCAAAATTGATACTGTGGTTAGTGGGAGAATTTTGAAGAACTGATAGTCCTAAATTTGTCTCCTTTGGAAATCAGAAGTCCAGTTTGTTACTTAAATTAGTAACAAAACATATTCTTGAATTAATTTATTGCATTAAGATCTGATATAGTGGCATATGCAAGATCATATCTGCTTGACTAGGAAGAGGTGTGTTAGGTCAGTGACCCTCTCATTCCTACTTCAACACTTCACAGCTTAACTGTGGCAGTGCGATATATGTGGCATGAAGTTGCCAGTATTAAAGATATGTCAGTTCTGTCATAAGACTGTCCTGTTGTGGCACACCTGGTGTCTCTACAGAAATGATGATTAAGCTCCGTCTATGCAGAGACTAGTCTGAGAACATCTCTTCCAGAAACCACGTGACAACTCTCCACCACATGGTCCAACACTCCAGATTTATTGACTTTTGTTTCTTAGAGATAAACATATAGCAAAGGGGGGGTGTGAGATTATGCACGTGTGCACAAACATTAGATTTTTTTTTTTTTAAGAAAGGAAACCTTGCAGTGTCTGATCAATGTACTCGACTGCATGTGCTGCTTTTGAGGGTGAAAGATATTAGCTGTGTTGTTTAATGATGATTACTACAAATCTAGTTTAAGAGCTTGCTTAGAGTAGAATTTCTGGAACTCTTCAGCCATTATGCAGAGACTGGCATGTGCTCTGTCTTTGTCATGTGTAAATTCAGCATATGCAAGTGATGCATTTTCTAACCTCCAGCATGCCTGCTGCTAGATGTTTTTCACTTACTTGATGTTTCCCTAGAGTCTAAAATCTGTATGTGGTTCTGTTTTCAAATATTCTAGCCTATGATGTAACCTAGAAGTCTCCATTAACAACCAAATCATACCTGATTCCATCTGCTTGGTAGCTGTGTTTTCGTATTCAGAATCTCACTGTTGTTGTTTCCATCAAAGCAGGCAATTAAGTGGGAAACTTGGGACTCTGGTATCTGCTTCTTTTTACCAGAGGAACTTCTGTCATTTTATAGAAACTTTCATTTTTTTGACTCAAGTACAGTTTTATTTCTCTTACTTATAAGAATTATGTGTGTTTCTAAAACACATCTGTGTATGTAAAATCGGAAAACAAGATGAGAAGGGACATCAAGAGGTGATCTGCTCTATATACCAGCCTAAGGACAGGCTTATTTATCTATGTTGGTGTTAATCTTGATACATACCAGTATTTTCTTCCAAAACCTCTATGATTAGGATTCTAAAACATCCCTGGTCAACACCACTTGTGATACTTAACTATCCTTACCACTAAAAAGGGTTTGATAAGACAAAGTATTTCCTTTTGATATTTTTAGTAACTAATATGAATTTCCCTTAAGATTATTAGTTGTCCTGTCGACTGTGGACATGAAAATTGGTCTCATTTTATGCACCATCATCTCTCTCATTTTTTTCCTTTCTTCAGATAAACTGGTTAAATTAAATCCCCCCCCTCCCTTTTTTTTTTTAGAGAGCTAGAAACCATGATCACCACTCCTAATTTTCTTTTCCGTTTTTCTCAGAACTTTTTTGAAGGATAGAGCCCAAAACTATACACAGTACTGCTTGGTTTCTTTTGTAAAGTAGCTTTATAATATTGTTTACATGGAGAGGATCAGATATCACGGTCAACTTGCCTAATAATTCCTCTAGAGCCTGTGGGACTCTTTATGCCTCTGCTGAACTTTGTTCCAGTCTCAAAACAAGCTGTGCAGTGACACCATCTGGTTTATTTTTGCCTGTATAATTCTTCCTCATTTAAATTGCTGTTTCAACCTAATTCAGTTTAATCTGCTTTATAAAAACCCTCTCCTTTGCTTGTAATAGCTTTGTTTGTGTCCTCATTTAGTGCTGCCCACACAGGACTTCTGCTGTTTTCAGAAACAGAATTGACATTTCTCCCATAAGAAAAGTTTGTGGGGAGGGGACAATATATGTTATCAGGCTAACTACTTTTGAAAATGCAGATGAGCTTTTGAGTACAGAAGACCTTCAGTTCTGAAATAGCTGCGAACTTTGAAGCTAAACATGGGTTGAAAGCAATCATTCTGAGTTTAACGTAATTAACTTGATCAGATAGTTTAAGAGAATATTTCTGATGCTTAAGTTTGAAATTACGAACAAAAGAACCATGACAAGGATTTTTTTTTCTTGTTGTTATGATTCACTTAAAGATTCTCCATGATCATCGTTTAGAAAAGCCTTGAAAAGAACTCATTAATACAATAAAGATAAAGGAAAAATTAGAGACAGGGTAGATCTTTTCTCCTTTTTGGTGTTCCAGCATGGACAACTAGAAATGGGTAAGCTCTTACTGAATTAGGAAATGGTAAGCTTCAGTTGCTTGTATTGTCAGTGACGACCATGAAATACTACATTCCTGAAATACAAAAATGAAAATCTGATAACTCATTTCTTTTTTCTCTGTAAACAAACACCTGTAGTCTTTTCCTACCTAAGGTCTTAATTTTCATATCTTTCTGATAATAGAACATGAATTTATCCTGTCTTTACAGCATTTGATTGTACAGTTTATGACTGGATAAGAAGAAAAATCACAGTTACCTTGGGCAAAATGAGTAAAGATTAATGAAAGGGAAAAAGATCTGGTTATTGTTTTTTCTTGAAGAGAAAATCTTTTGGAAGATCAGAGATGTGTTGTCTGACAAAATCTATTTATAGTTTTATGTTGAATGCAGCAAATGCTTTTGGACAAGAAAAGGAACAGGAATATTTTTTCACTCTCCATTTTCAGGAATGGAAAAATTCTTCAAAGTTAATTTTGGTATTTTTAATTTCAAATCAACATTTTAAGAGCAAATTAAGTTGTGTAAAATTAAGCAAACATGAAAGCAGAACTGTGTTTGCAAGAGTTTGTTGTTTTTCTTGGTGTGGTTTTGGTTTTCGGTAGACTCGAGCCTATTTTGGTTTGTTTTGCATTGTTCTCTGCCTCCATGCTTTCCCCCAAATTTACTCAATGAGCTTGAGTGATCAGTGACTCATACTGCTCAAAAGCTGTTGTCTTATGCAATCAGCTTTTTTCTTAAGGACTTCCATGAAACTCAATTTTACTTTTTTTTTCTTTGTAAGTAATGCAGATTAAGATGTTGACAGTAACTGTAGTTATATATTGCTTCACAAGCAAGAACTTAAATAGTTAAGCATACTGACTTCAAGGAGGAAGTCAGGATTAAAAGAAAAAAATTTTTAAAATTACGACTAAGAGATGAAAAACATTTCATTGTTACTGCATTTGTGAAAATGGTAACAATTTTTATTATATGTAGTATTTTTTCTCAAAGTGTCTAGAGTTAAATGTGATTCACAGAAATGAGCTGTGATTTTTTTTTGGTGTTTGTTTTGTCTTTTTTTTTTCTCTTCCCTGCTAGTGGGCAGGAAAGAATCAAAGTGCAGGGAGTCTTTTATTATTGCATTTAAGTATGGTATCTTTGAACAACTTGCATGCAAAGTTTGTTAGGAATCTTATTTAGATGGCACTGTTCGTTACCTTTGTTAATAAAATATTGTCAAATAATAGCTTGAAATCTGTAGGTAAAGTTGCACTGATAGCTGCCAAACAAAAATCTTCCTCTTTTTTACCTGTGTGCCTTCTCCTCCCCTTGTATAAGCTCCATTCAGAATGCTCTAAAGATGACACAACTCACTAAACAATGAGAATACTAGACCAAAAAAAAGTGCTTTTCCAGGTTACGGAGCTGGATCAACTTAACACAAGGTCCAAAGATTACCAAAAATGGCTTTAATACTGGGAGGGATCATAGAACTAAAAGTTGGTGCATGGGGAGGAAGGAGGAGTTTAGGTTTTGAAGAGAATCTGATTCTTCATCTTTTGGTGGAGGTGAACCGTTAAATTGGCTCAACTATGTGTAGTGCTACTGTTTGAGAAATTGAATTATACCATGTGTTTTTCAGGAGAAAATCGGTGCCCAGAAATTGTAGTAAATTCCTCTGAGTAAATGTCATGTGTCCTCACCCCCCCCCCCAGTCAAAACTAAATGAATGATTTGAGTTGATCTATCCTCTCGAAAGACAAGTATTTTCTTGTCATCAATTTCTGTTATTTTATTTTATAAAAAGTCTTGTTCTTTTTTTGTTTGAATTGCAGACGCAGTAGGTACCAGAACCCGGAAGATGACCTCACCAAAACCCAAGAAAGGCACAGCAACCAGAAAGAGAGTCCAGAAGTAAATAATAGATAGAGCAGCAAATTAAGTTGCTCTGGCTCATCTCTGGGTTTTTTTCAGTTACTGCAGCACTGGAATCTTTTTCTTTCCTTTTCAAATGATGAATCCTGTAAAAACATAGACTGCTGTTTGTACCTGTTTTTGAAGAATAAATGTTTTATTAAAATATTTGCATAATTTATGTATACTTAAATACTAATGCAAAATTTTGCCAACTTTGAAGTGAGGATGCATTTTTATTCTTTATATACATGAATTCATATCTTAAAGGCAAACTGAAAGAGTGCTTTTTTCTGCTTTATGATGTAGAAGGAAAGCCTTATTTAGTTTCATTATGGGTACTTTATAAAGAACAGTGGTGTTGCGTCTGATTTCTTCTAATTTTGAGTAAAGTCTTGTTGGAGGTCACTTAGATGTACACTGAGATGAAGTCTGAAATGGTAGAGACATCTTTTAAATAATTCTGAAGTGTTTGAAATAAAAAAAGAACATAAGACAAAAATCACATCATTCCATTCTAGTTTGTCCTAAAATGTACTTAAACAATTTTTTGGAGGGCAGGTAGTGAATTTTAGTTATTTGTTTGCACAGTATTTGTGTTTATATCACTTTTCCAATTATTCAGAGCTTCTCTGGAAAGAAAGAGACCATAATTTCAGACATAGGGCCCAGGGCAAAGAAAAGAACCAACCAAAACCGAATGCCCATTCTCAATGCCCCCCTCAAGTTTTCTTTTTATATTAGTGAAAAGGCTAGAAAAATTATAATTATGAATAACTTTGTAAAGTATCTATAGTTCCAGTGAAAGCTTGACTTACATGCGCTTCTCGTAACAAAATAATAGTTCACCTTTTTTTATTGGTTGAGAAGCATGCAATCTTCAAAAACCTTTCTTAAAAGCACTTCCATGCTTGACTTCGAGTCTTCAGAATTGTAAGTCAAAAAACGTAGTGTTTAAATTTGGTGTGAAATGTCACTACTTTTCATTCAGATAATGCAAAAATACATATAATTAGGGCATGAACATCATTCTTATCAGGGAGGCTACTTTATGAGGTCTGGCAAACCAAAAGGAATCCCTATGAGCCAATGGGTGGTGTGTCCAGTCTCTGCTTGCTTGATTGTATAATATCTGAGTAGCTAGTCACTGAAATAAATACGTTGTAGCATAAAATGTTGAATGAATGATGAGGTTATGTTTTGAAAACAAGGGAATCCATTGTTTTGAAATAAAACTGGAATAATGTATTTAAAAGGTCTAGTGCCTTCTCATTTCTGTTCTGTCTGCTATACTGCTCATTTTCCTGGGTATTAGCAAAGTGTGGCTGACAGCTTAAGCATAGCATTCTCTTTGTTTCTGATGTAAAAATAGGACTGCTAAAGCCTCTCTCATATTTAAAACTCCTCAAATCAAACTATCATTTTAATGACTTCATTTAATCATTTTGTTCAAAAAGTATGTTGCACTATTCTGCAGAACTATTGTCAGGAAAGCATATTGTATTCTCTTGCTTGTCTTGCGTACTCAAAGTTAATGTCATTCTTTTGTACTTCAGTTGTTTGACATTTTAATTTCTGTTAGTAACTTATTTACCAGTAAACTTCCTTTCTTTACTTTCCAAGTTTTCAAGGAGTGTGTTTTCTTTTGACAGTACTGAAGCCAAATGCAATGAGTACAGATATTTCCATATATTTGAAAAACATGTTTTGAGGTGTGGATTTCATAGGCTGCCCCTACCTCTTCCCACCTCCCACCTCAAAAATGTTCTGGAAAAAGTTTGTACTTGTAAGTGTTCTGTGAAGAAAAAGGGTGCTTTCCATTCTAAGTGAACATTATTTCGGGGCTTTTGTCTGCTCACAAGAGACTCTGTGAAACTACAGTCTTCACAGGCGAGAATGTCTCTGGCTCGCTGTAGACTGCAATGGTGTTTAAAGTGTGGGATGGTCAGGATGAGCCAAGTGGAAGGCTGTGATAATACCTGCAGTACTACTGTATGTATTGCTTGCAGTGTGTGATTGCACGCATGTTGTCTTGCTGTTTTGCAAAACGGTGACGGGGAAACACACCACTTTATAAAAGGCAGAGGGTGTAGCAGGATTTTGTTGACATCCCCGTTTGAAAGTAAAGCCCCTAACACAAAAGAAGCAAGCTGCCTTTAGACTGCATTTACTGCTCTTGATGACTCCAGTTGTGTGTAAATATTAGAAAACAGCAGGGTCCTGCATTCCAAGAATCACTTGAGCAGTGCCATGAAGACAAGTGTCCTTACTGGTATTGTAGTCATACTCCCAAGCTCTCCTGCTGTTTCTAATCTGTGCGCACAGCCGTGAAAAAACTGGACTGACATTTACAGGCACAGCAGGGAGACACTTGAGTAGGGAATGTTAAAGACTCCGCTACCTATGTTTCAAAGTGGCCACCATACATGATAAATCTTCACAGGAGAACTAGTCGGCACTTCAGCTGATGGTGTAATGAGGATATTGATAATGAAGCACAGAATGCTTCTTTTAGTGCTTGAACATTTTGCAGACAGATTGTTTATATTTTCCCCCCTAATCTAAAGTATCTGGAGAGAGAATCAAATTCAGGATGGGTATAAAAATATTTTTTAGATGGTGCTGATTTGATAATTTTTACAGGAATATTTCCTGGTAAGTTAATATAAAATAATAATATAATTCCCAATATCTGTTGCAGCTAGCAATAAGGGGGTCAGTTGCTTTCCTAAGTAGTTTGACAGACTTTACTCACTGTTTTGTCCCAGTGAGCTGCCAGATTTGGGATGCCATAATACCAGTAATGCAATTAGGTTTTCTGCACGTTGTCTGGTTGACTTCTCAGCTAAGAGTTTCTTTCCCTTTGGGAATAAGACTAGACAGACTGTCATTTGCTATTACTAATTCTGCTTAGCATTATCACTGGAGCTTTTTTGTAATTAGCTATCTTAGTTGGCTCTTAAATTTTAATAGCCAATTGAAGCTACATTTTAGCCAAGTTCCATATCTAAATTGCATTCAGTCCATTAACAAAGTTGGTTAAAAGGCTATTAAAACAAAAGCCAATATATGGTGGTTAGCACTTACATGTTTGCCGCAGTAGCAGTAGCAGGCTCCAATGAACATTCTCAAGAAATGGCACTTCCTTCTAGCAAAGGAAGTGCACCAAGAATGACCAAAGGTTTTTTGGGGAACAAAGACTGATTATGCAGAATACTTGTAGAAAGAAAATAAAATTGAAGTGCGTCTTTTCTGGAAGAAGGTGGGAGAGATGGAGGGAGATGCAGAAGGGGGCAATTAGTGGTTCTGCTCAGATTTGACAGGTTCTGGAAAAGCCAAATAAATGAAGTGATGTTTTTCTCCATTTCAGCTGATCAAAATTATTAGCAAAACCATCTGAAGCACCTTCTGGTGGAATTGTCATCTTGCTGAGTTTAGTTTGTAAAACATCCTGCCAGACATTAAAAAAACTGTAAGCATGCCAGCACATAGGCTCAGAGCACCGCTTCTCTAATTGATAGACCCTATAATTTTCTTTTTTAGTGAGGACCATGGCTGGATACCTCAGTCTCCCAAGTCATTTAACATAGCATCAGTCTGAATTTTTTATCCCTAGTAGCACTTGTTTAAATTAGATTTTTCTCCTCTTTTCTTTCTTAAGGTGTAGACAGATTAACAGCCTTTGAATCATCCTGTGACAGATAATGGCTTTCTCAGACTTTTCTGCTTTAAAAAAAAAAAAAAAAAATCTTTATTGTTATGAAGACAACAGATATTAATACTGCTACAGTTTTAATAAAGAGTCTACCAATTGCTGATGAGTTGTTTCAAGGATGGTTTGCAGTGCCCTGTATGGGTAATGATAGAAAAGTATCAGTAGCTTCTTTGTAGGAGGTGTGAGGCAGATCCCAGATTATATCTGAATAACCAGTATATATATGCTTTTACCAACATATATAGTGGGACATCTAAATTAGAGTTTCCATCATGCACCAGTTCCATAGTTAAACAAAACGTAGAGCTGCTGGTCATTAAACACGAGTTGGATCACGTTGCTTGTAGCTGCACTGCAACATCAAACTGACTGGAAAGGCTTCCTGGCAGTAAGTGCCAATTCCTTCAGCTCCCATGCTGTTTTGGGGGTGCTGGGCTCTTTGCAATGATGCAGTACTCAAAGGGAGAAGGAATCTGTTTTACCTGTCTGAGGATTGATTTTCATTATGTCCTTTCTCATAGGCAGGGAGAAAGCAGGTGTGGCGGGATCAACTTCTCTGGAAATTCCTAGAGTCCTAGTTGGGGTCTCATGAATAGCTTTATGCAACTACACGCTAGCTCACATGCATTTTGGTTTTCTTCCCTGGTATTTTCAAGATTGAGCAGCTGGAGATTTAGAAAGGTGATTCCATGAATTCTTTGCTTCATTTTAGACCTTCTTTATCTCTATGGATGATACCTCTACAGCAACAGTTTTGTTTTGGTTTGGTTTTTTTAAGCTTTTCTCCTTAAGGGATGTATAGAAAAGGGAATATACTGTTTCTGTGAACTGAGTTTTACCTGAACACAGAGTAAGCCAGGCTGCTTAGAGAAATGCAACAGCTCTAACTGGATGCTACAGACTAGTTTTCTCTACACTGATGTGCCATGTTTTTAAACATGAAGTCACCAGCAGTGTTGCATTTTTGCTTCTTTCTAGTTGTCTGTGTTTCATCTTATCCCAACAAAAACCTGTCTTCTTTCAGACTGAAGCATAGCCTGCCCATGTAGGCTTCCCTGCCAGTTTTTAGTGCCCTTGCATTTAGGTCTACTACACACAAATACCCGAAGTATTTTCAAATGGACCTCAAGTTCCACAACTGCCTAAGCTACTGACAGGTGAATCCTGACAGCTTTTTCTTCACCATTGTGAATGGTGCAAGAAGCCAGAATTGAAATTTTGTGTTTTCTCAGGGATACCTCAAAGGGTAAGAGAGTTTTGGAGGAACTGTCATTTGATGGGAGGAAGATTGCCTCCTGTATTTCTACCCCTTGTCTTGGAAGGTCAGCTTTCCAGCTCTGCAGACTTTAGCTGCTGTCATGGGTTTTCCTAAGTATACTCAAAAGAAAAACAATGAGAACACAATGAGACAGCTGTGAATTACAGTAGAAGTGAAAAGAAACTATACGTTTTTGTGAACTTTGCTGAACTAATTCCTTTTGCCAAACCACTCTAGACAGGAAGAACTGGCACAGTGGTAATCTGCATCTGCAGCTTCTGAGAGAAGAAAAATGCTTCCTTGGCAAATGGAGCAAGAAACCTAGAAAATTAAGGATTAATATGTTCATTTATACAGAAGCAGTGAGAACACAATAACATGAAATACAACCAAGGAGGATGCATTTAGAAGACAAAAGAGCCCTGGAAGGGAAGGTACTTAGCTTTGTTCAGAATGCAAACTATAACATGCAGTTCTGGGAATTGGTGAATTGCACAGCTGAATGTTAAAAGAAATTACTTCACACCACAAGAAATACACGATCTGTGCCTTGAAAACCTGAAGGTACTTTCCTTTTCCTTTCTGCCAGGAGAGGAGTGGAACACTGATCTACTTGAAAGTAAGTAACCCTCCAGCTAATTTTGTCTATCTGCTGCTAAACCTGAACAAAAATAGTTTTACTAATAAACTGAATTCCTTTCTGAAAACAGATATAACTATAAAAAATAAAAATGCCTTTATTCTTACATTCTCACTAATCTCTTGTTATGGAGCTGTTTCCTTTGGTATGGTGAGGGTGGATCTGCACTAGCAAATGTGCAATCCCCGACTCACTTCTAATAATCCTTGGCGATAGCCGTAGCGGAAGGTATACAGTAAAGAGCACCATATTTAGAAGACAATATGGTGCTGAAAATATCTGGACATGGTCTAACAACTAGTTCCTTCTGTCACTGACAGAGCTGATCATCAGTAATTTATAGGCTTTGGGTTTTGTTTAATCAATGTTGTCAAACCTGGAAGGAGGTGGAATTTAAAAGTCATCTCTTAGCCAGATCAGGTGTCATTTGATATACCACTTTAGAGACCAGCAACATTTTTTGCCTCCCTTATCTTCATACATTAGCTGGTCCCATGTGTGGCAGTGAGTTATCACCTCACTGATTGCTTGTTTCCCTTCCTCAAGTCAAAGCCCTCCTAAAAACAGTTTTGAAACTCGTCAACCACTTCTGGTATAAGCGCCGCACAAAGTTTTCTCTAAATCTGACCAGAATACTTTTTTCTCTGCATGGAAACTATTCTGTTTTGGGGGTGAATTCCAGTTGTTTATATGGAAAGCCTGACTTTTCTGAGCTGGTAACGCCCCGAAACATCATTTGAAACCAAGTAGGAGCTGCAGGTATTCAGTATCTCTGAAAATCAGGTTTATGTTCCTCTAAAGATGTAACCCTTTGCCTGCAAGAAAGGTAACGATATTTTTGGCTGTTTTATTCACTGCTGAATTATCCTCTAAGAGTAGTGACAGAAGGAAAAGCACAAGAGAGGCCCTAACAAGGAATGAGTAATTCGTAAGTGAAATCACATGTTGCAACACAGTAACTGTTAAGCTAACCCACAGAATTTATGCTTGAACTTGACATTCCTGGATTAACTAAGAGTACTGTGACTGAGGTAATGAGGAACCACAGAGTGAGAAACAAATGTATTGAAATGTGTTTGTGTTTTTTGCTATGTTCTTCACAGTTTTTGCATGTTGGCTTTGTTTTAAGCTCTTTCAAGAGGTAGTTGTCTTCTTACCCATCTGCATAGTACCTGGTGTACTAGAATGTGAGATGTTCAGTGTCTGTCAGAAAACGAATTTTCTTTTATTAGTTATTTTGCTAACTTCACATCAACATGCTTCTTCCTTCTTCCTTCCAAGGGAATTTTTGGGTTATTTCAACCAGTAGTTTGGCTTTATTAGACTAATTATTTAACCTTATTGAAATTTATGTTGCCCTGAAGAACGCTGAAAATGAGGGGAGCCATAGCAGACCTGAGGCACCAGCAGGCATTGGAGCAGGCCGGGGCACAGCAGACTGATGTGCTTATAGCTGAAGAAATGGGATTTCTGTTCTGGACAGGCTCTCTGCTTCTTGCCTTGGGTTGAAGATTGAAGGTTTGGGCCTTTCCTACAACAGCGATTGCCTTGCTGCTTCCTCTTCATCATATCAGCCTGGCAAAAGCAAGGCAGAGCCATCCACCTTGAGTCTTTCCTTCATCTGCATCTTTCAGTCCTATTCAATCTGGTTTCTTCCTCCTTTAAGTACAGACAACATTGATTGCTGTTTGACACACTGTTCTAACCAGAGCCATGCTTGCAATCTTCAAAGGCCTGAAACCAGAAGTACAAGTCCTGCACTGGTACTTGCAGACCAACTAGATCACTGTGGGTCAGCTGGGTTTCACAGCTTGGCAGAGGCTGTGATATTACAGGGAGCCTTCAAGGGGACACAAGTACTGGAAAAGGATTTACTCTCTGCTCTCCCCTCCCCTAAATTCTCCCCTTTTATTCTTCAGAACTTTACAGGATCTAGAGACATTGTTCTTCCCCTTCCATCCATTTTCCCTCTACTTCTGCCCTCCACACACAGCTAACAACTCATCAGAGAAGCCTACAGTTCACTGTGTTTCCACGTTACTGTGTTGCCTTCAACAATCCTATTAGTTTTTCTGAAAGACCATCAAACTTGGAATGAAAAAAATTGTACCAAGAAAGTGTTTAATTACCATTTGATGGTTGGAGGACACCACAGGCAGAAACCCTTTCCTTCTCACTGTTGTATCCTTTGCAAAGAAGCAGCTGAGTTCAAACCTGCCCCAGAACTCATGCCGACTTTCTACCTCCTTTTGAGAGGTGGAGGGGTGTTAAGAGCTGTACATAGCTTACAGAGGGCATGCACGTAAGTGATACCAAATGGAACTGAACTATTTCTGAAATGTCTAAGAGTACCTCTGATGCGGAGCATGGTTCTTTTAAGAATTGGGGCATGCTATTCCTCTACAGTTTGCTGTGGCAAAAATGGACAAGTCGGTGGATTAATTATGTAAAACTCGGATTTAGTTTTGCTTCACATTAATGATGAGGATAACATTTGTATAAATTTATTTTTATGTTCAGGATTTCTTACAGTTACCCTATTTTACCAAAGTTAAAATTCAGTCCGTTCATCTGACTTTTGTGTCCTTATCAACAATCCTGACATTTTATTGATGAGATATAAATATGAAAGGGAAGACTCTACAAGTTCAAACTCAGAAAAAGAACTTTTTATTAAGACTTTTTTCCCCCCTTGAGCTGTTCTGTCCTCCCTACCCTACAAAACATAAGCAAGCACTAGAAGAGAAGAATTAATCAACAGCAAATCAAACAATATAAAGAGAGACATTATTTTTCACCTGTCCTTTTAAGAAGAGTAATTGAAAGAGACAGAAGTCAACTAAATTTAGTACACTAAACCAATGTACAGTACTGTGAGTTTCTCGACCTAATGGATCAAATGTAGCTCTTTAAATCATTCCCATTGCAAATCCAAGGAGAGAGAATAAAAAGAGGCTTATTTTTGGAGTTGTTATTCAGGTAACTGTGAAATAATTTCCAAAGATAAAAAGATGTCCTTAATGCTTTACACAGTGTGGTTTCAAGTTGGATTTTTTTTGTTCTACAAAAAGTTTTCATCACCAGAATCTCTTTTCTTCCTTGTTCAGGGATTTAAAACCCACATTCAGACCTGTCAAGTCTTATACTTGGAGAATGAGACTCATTCAGTTGATTCCTGTCTCACACGTTTCTATAGATAAGCTGGATATCAGTCAGAGAGTAGATTCACATTACAACTAAGCAATCTAATGGGTACATGTGGTCAGTAGCACATTTCCTTTTGCTGCTTTCTAGTTATGTGTTCCTGCACCCTTTGCTGTGCCAGTATTGGTGCTCATTTGAGCCTGTGGTGAGCTAGGTGAACCTGCTGAGTGTACAACCCTTTTGTTAAAACAGGGGTTGGGGTTTTTTGTTTGTTTTCAGAAGGAAATTTTAAAGCCCCTTTTTATCTAAGAAACAATTCTTTTTCCCTGGCCCATAATACTTTAATGTCATCTGTTACTGGGCTGGATGTAAATCATTCAGGCACTGGCCAAAAGTAGTTGTTGGGCAGCTCTGAATACCTGCCCTGTCCTAAGAGTCCTAAACTTCTTTCTCAGAAATTCCCTTCTGTCTTCAAACAGTGGAGAAATAGCCAAGTATCTGATCAAGCTGCATCATTGTGCCTCATCATTCATATTTTCCTATTGCAAAATGCACATAATAAGCTCCATGTGAAAGTCAATTATGGAAAGCAAACTTTTGCAGGCCAAAAGAAGAAATGAAAAACCTACAATTACCTCCATTTGCCAGCATTGCTTCTAGTAGTGGAACCTCAAGCATCACTAAGTGTTGTCACTCTCAGCCTAGTGCTTGCACCACATTTTGCTGCTCTTCTTGTAGCCAATTAAGGAGGTCACAGGGTTAACTCTAGAATGTCCCTTTCAAGCTATTAACTTTGTAATCAGGAGAAGTGTTGGGTGCGAATATGGTGAACTGATTTATAACAATTTCCAGGGCTGTCAAGATGCACGTGCTAGCCCTATGACTCCAAGAGACATGCAGTGGAAGCTGAATGATTAGAAGGGACAAGTTGGAACCAGTTTACTCCTAGGCTACCCTATATGGGTTCTTGTGTTATAATAAAGCTACATTTATAAAATATGTGGATTTGATTTTTCATGAAATGAATTACCAGTAAGTCTATGAGGTGGTCATGACATTATTTTTCGCTGTAACATTGAAAGGAAACAAAACACACATGCTTTTATGCAAAAGCAGTGGTCCCCGGGAAAGTCTCTTTGTATTGGAAGGGTAATGACAGCCTTCAAAATTTTGGGCCTTCACCTCAAATGTGCATGTCTGAAGCTTTGTGTGTTGTAATTATGAAGAGAAGACATTCTTCCCACAAGTATACTACTTGTTTGAGAGAAAGAGAAATTACAAAGATTGTGGAGTGTAAAATAAGTCTTGATGTTTTAAATAGTATTGACTAGGGACTCTAAAGATTTCCATGGGCTGCTTGATAAAGTAGAAAGAGACAATAGAGAATTTTCTACACGCTAGCTTTGCAGAAACCTGTTCTATATTTGATTGTTTTATTGAGTGCAGCAACAGAGTATACAAAACATTTGGGATCAATAACGTTTTTGTACATCTTTCTTTCAAAGATCCCAAGCTATTCTACAAACATTGAACCTTACAGCCTCAGTAGGAGGAGATCATATCTAGGAACTAGGTACCCTCTTCCTTTTAAAGATAGGGAAACAGGGGACCAGAAACACTGTTCAGCTTGCTCAGCATCACATGCTAAGTCAGGTGCTAAACTGCATATAAAATCCCCAGCCAGCACATGTCACTTCGTTTCCTGGTCTTTCATACAAGTCTTGAAAAGCATTTGTTCTTGATACACTGTCCAGCCTTGGAGGCTGGTATTAATGTTCTGTGGAGGCCTTGTGGACTAAAACAGCCTCAGTCCATTCAGTCAAATCTAAGGAGTTATCTGTAGAGAAAGTTATACAGGTTCTTCTCTAAACTGCTTTATCTGCCACAAATGAAGAGTAGTGTGGGTATGTCTTGCATTATTTCTCTTGGTCAGTTGCTTTTAAATACCAGGGGTTGCACTGAACTCATCATCTGGCCACTCCTGGGCTGGGAATTACATTAATCACCTTAAGATGGCAAATATATGCGGTGCACCAAGCAAGCTTTCACATGGCTGCCAATTTCCCAAAGCCCTTTAACAGTTAAAATACAATTGCCTGGGTGGACACGAGATGGTTGACTGACTAGGTTGTGGTGTCATCTTAAATATAATGCTAGGACTCCACTGCTGTTATGGAGGGCAGAAGTTAGCACATTTCTTCCTCTTTATCTGAGGGAAACTTCATAATGCTTACAGCAGGGTGCTGGGAGTCATCCTGCTGCTGGGTTCAGTGTCTGTCTCTGTTGCTGAGACTGGATTTGTTTTGGAGCCTTTCTTACCTCTCTTTAAGAAATAAGGAAAAGTCATAGCCTGCTTCTGAGAAGTTCTTTGCACTTTATAGACAAAGAACCCTATGCAAAAGCAAATTCTGATTGCTTAACTATTTGCAACAATTAGTGCAGTCTCTCCCATTGCAATCCTGAAACCTTCCACTTTTTGTACAAGTAGGGACATTGAACTGGTATATATTTTCTTTGCATTTTGAGGATCTGGTCTTTTCAAAATGATAGCTATTATTTTATAGGAAGCTGCTAGTACATAATTAGTAAAAGACCAGGTATATTTACCTTTTGAAATAATTATTTACAATTTGTCAGTTTTCTAGTAATTCCATGATTGCAATCAGTTCATCAGTTTGTGTGAAGAATTCTAAATATATATTCATAGAGGGTGTTTTCTCAAAAAGGGAAATAACAATGCTCAGCATAATGTATAAATGCAGTAAAAGTCTTCCACTGTTTGTACAAGTTTAGTTTAAACGGAAGGTGTTTTGTAATGCTAGTAAAAATAGATGTGCTTCACTTTCTGAGGCTAGTGAGAGGAGACAAAACTGGTGCCTACATCTTCTGAAATTTCAAGGGGGAAATTAGATTGTCAGGAATTGATTTGAAACAGATGCTCAGGTATTGTAAGGAATGCAAACTACAGTGTCCAGAATTCCTAGATCCATCAGTGTTGAACACAGCCTTTCTGAGTAGACATCCCATGCTCTTTTTTATTAAGTGTAATTAGCTAGTTACAGAAATGTGTTCTATCATTATCTTCTCACTGCTTGCTATAGCAGCACAGAAAGAAGTTGACCCTTTATGTTATCTTGTGTTTTAATAGCTTTATGAGCAAAATCTTCACTGCTTGCTGGATTACCTGCTGGAAGCCAGCTATGGCCTACCATCAAAAGATATTTGTCAGGTTTCAAGAGCACATCATAGTGAGATGGTAAAACCAGTAGACCCAAAATATTACTGTACGTGGTAGCCCATATAGAGGCTAGTGTACTATCATGCAAGGTGAATTTTTTTCAGAAATGGACTTTTAAGATCCAATTGCCAAGTACTCACAGAGTGGAGTGTATCACTGCGTATGGCTTTGCTCAAGGACAGAGCAAGGGTGGGAGCAGGAGGACCCACTGAGGAGGAGCCCAGGGAAGTTTGGGGGTGGGATGTGGGACCAAAGCCTGAGACTAAAGATAAATTCTTCATCCGAGGGTAGACAGGCACTTGCTGATGCTCACTTCTCCCACTCCCCAGCGGGGTCTGCTGCAATCCAGGCACAGCAAGGACAGAGTTAAGTCACGCAAAGGGCCCTCTGGTCTGGCAGAGGAAGATGGTGGCTGTGGCATGTGAGGCATACTGGGAGGCTGGACGGTGGGCCAGGCCTGTAGCTCAGGCTTGTTGTTATGCGTAGAGCAGTGTGGGCTGCAGAGGGGCCAGGGGGGTCGTGAGATCTGGGGTGGCACCGGGAGATGACAGCCTGTGTGTCCCATTCAGACAGCTGTGGGGCTCTGCACGTCACTGGGAGGAGTGCACTGCCTGGGATCTGGTGATTTGAGTGACTACAGTGAGTCTCAGTCAGCAATTTGTAGTGGTAGGAAGACTTTGTTTTTTACACACAGAAGGAATCCTCTTCACTTGGGTTACAGCTTCTACTTAGCTCCATCTGCAAGTCCATAAAGGCTTTTGAAATTTCCCAGTATTTTGATACTCAGTTCAGGTCCCATAAACACACACTAGACCTACATCACAGCTCTGGCTGAGAGACTGTCAAAGCTTTTAAAACTTTATAAAGTTATAAACATATATAAACTATATATGTACACTGGAAACAATCCAGATGCAAGAAGCATCTGAGAAAGCATGTGGTAAACACGAAGTCAGTTACTTTTTTATTTTATAAAAACTACAGGTTTGCCTTAGAACTGCAGAGCTCTGACCACAGTGAATTTGGAAAGTGGGCTGGCATGGCTTAAGGTAGACCTATTTCTGTGCTTGAAGAAGTGATTTCATAGGTATTTGGGGGATTTGAGGGAGTCGTTGAAGAGTATTCCCTGTTAGCTAAAAGTGGCTCCACGTATCTGAGCACCTTATGCAACCAGCTTCACTAAGTGTACAAAATATGCATTTATCATCCAGGGCACCAACTGGATCTGAGCGGAGTCCATGGATTGCTGTTTTCCCCTGCCATGCTAAATCTCTTCAATTTGTAATTTCTTTTCCTTATATATTTATGTTCTGCAACTGCTTGTAAACCCCTGAGGTCTACACAGTTCAAGCCTCCTTCTTCACAAAGAGGATTCACAAAAATGTAGCTATGGGCCTTTGTCCACATAAAGTCATTTCAGATGTGATGCCTCTGTTGTCGCTGAACTACTCACTGACCTTTTGGTCTTCTCTGCTGCATTTCAGACAAGTGGCGTGTTTATTTAAAAAATCTTCACACGTATTCAGGACTTAAAGCCAGGTCCCACCAATAAACAGCAGGCCTCGACTGACTCGAGTGGAGACTGGTGGTGTAGTGGAAAGATGTTTTAGTAAGCTGAGAAAATCCCAAAGGGCTGGGTGGTTGTATTGAAGCAAGTCCACACAAAACTTCAGAGATGTGCCACAAGCAGGGTCTGCAGAGACAACTCTGCAGCCACCTGCAGCTACTTTGTGGCAGCAAAGAGGCGGAACTTTGCTACTAAGTAGGTAAGACAGGAGCTAGAAACTGTTTTCAAAAGAAAAGTAATCTTTAAGCAAGAGAGGCCTTACTCTTCTGTCAGAGGGAAGAAGAGTCAGTACTGGGTTGGCCTAAGGACTCAGGCTGGGTTGCAGTCCTCCTGGATCGTGCAGCAAGGGAGCACACGACGGTAGTCAGGAGCTTCTCACAGACTTGTACTTGTCATGACTTGAAGGTTTGTTTTTAAAAGAATATTTGTGCTCTCAGTTAAACTTCTCATCTTCTTGCTTCTCTGTGACATTACCTCTGGAAGGGTTAACAGAGCAACCAACTACACAGCCAAGAGACTTCAAAGGGAAACAGGACCTGAAGGCTGGGAATGGCTGTGGCCCAGTACAAGGGCCTGGACAGAGAGTGGGGCTCTGCCAGCTAGATCAGTCATCTAGGAACATGTTTCAGAGGCCCCAAACCAGAACGAATAACCGATTGATCCTCACGTACCCCTGCCTTTTGCCTTTTTGGTGGGGTTAGGTGCCTGTTGAAGCATTTGAGACTGAGGGTTGTTAGTGCAGAAACGAGCGGGCTGAGCGACATGCCATAGGAGGGCAGCATTGCTCAGATGCAAAGCCAGATGCCTTTCAGTCTTGTCCACATCCATGGAAGGGCTCCTTCTTCTCTGAGGACCTCTGCACACTCCCTGTCTCACGGGGCCCACCGTCCCTGCCATCAGCCCTGGACACTGTGCGGGAGAGCCAGGCACATGGCGGGAACTGCTGAGCCCATGGCCTGTGTTAGCTGCCCACCAGTCCCTTGGCAAACTCTGCTGTTCTTGAGCTAGTTTTTTGGTTTGGTTTTTTTTTTTTTCTTTTGTCTTTGAGTGTCTTCAAAAGACAATTACAAGGAGTTGGGGCCATTTGCTCAAGTTACTTTTAATCCCCATGGCGGTCGTAATGAAGTGTGTACTGCACATCCATTTTACTGAAGTAATGTATAAGGACACACTTGACTTGATTTCCCTCCGCAGACGAGAAAGGACAGATCGTTAAGAAAACAGGTTCGCTACCTTATTGGAGCTTTCAAACAGATCCCCCAGCCTGACTACTTTGGAAGAACTGCAGACTGAGTCTTTGAGACCTACTGAGATCTTTGGCAGAGGGTTTTAAAATGCCTCCTTCCCTCCATTTGGTGCTAATTCCAGCATCGTTGCAGGTTTTATCTCAAAGCAGACAGTCTACTTTGGTTACCTCCGTGAGAACACCAGTAAAAGCATGCCAGTGAACAGGAGAAGCATCCATTAGAGGAAACAAGGTAGAAACACCCCTTACCAATGAACAAACACATTTCTGAAGATTTCCACTTTGTAATGCTGGTGCCATTCCCTTATGGTTCAGGTGGGTATTGGGGATTTGGGTGTTTAGATGCTGACTGGCCTGCCTCACGCTGAGTGCCCAAAGTACTGGTAAAGGACAGACATTTTCACATTTAAATCCTCCTTTCCCTGTCCTGGACTGCACAGAATTTGCAGCACATACACAGATGCACGTTCATTTATTATTTCCTGAAAAATTGGCTCATCTGAGCTGCTCTCCAAGTCTCACAGAGGAACCGACAACAGGGATTTAAATCAAGTCCTTCCCATGTGTCAGAAGAGTACATAACTCCCCAGCCAAAGTGTATTTTGAAGCTGAGATTACCCTGGACCTTTCAGGCTAGATATTTTTTATATAAAGTAATTATGCAATCTTGTGTTTAGGGTATCCACTTAAGTTTCAGTCTTTGATCTAGGAAATGCTTGTTTCCCAAAGTGGAACAGTGTCAATAGAAGAGATTCATTCCTCAAATATCTTTATTGCTTCAGGGCTGGGGTGCTGTCCTGGGAGACTGAAAACAGGGCTGTTCCGTTCCAAGTGATCTACCTAAGTATTGCAATGTGTAAATAAAAGTCAGAGGTGAAAACAGGGAAGGCTGGTATCAGCAGTTTTGTAACAATTTAGACTAGCATTTTCTCTGGTTTGGTGGTTTTTTGGTTTTTGTTTTTGTTTTTGTTTTTGTTTTTTTTTAAAAAAAGAAGTTACCAAAATGATTTGTTTCAATCCAAACTAAATACAGAGGTTTTATCTTTGTTACAGAAAATATAAAAATATATTTGGTCTGGATTAATTTGATTTTTTTCCCTCTCTTCTTTTATTTTGGTTCACCTGGTAAATAATATTCTCAAATATGATTAGAAGGGTCTATGCAGAGATTCATTGAGCAGAAACCTGTTCATACATTTACAAAGCTTTGGTCACTGGGCTTGGCATTGTCTGTCAAAATTTTGATTGACATGACAGCATTATGATGCATTTTTGTCCATGGTGACTGATCCAACATGCTTTGCTAGGAGGGAAGGGAATTACATTGCTTTTTCATATCTATGGAGGGATACAGACACCAAGAAGTGATAGGGATAAATTTCTGATATTTGTTAATTTTTTGCCTTTGCATTATCCTACCATCCTTCATTTCTTTCCCCAAGTTTCTTAATGTCAGGACACACTAGGTTGAAAGTATTGGATTAAAGGTAACTGAGGATTGAAACTTTTGCTTATAGGATCAGGGGAATCACCTTAACATGAAACCACCCCGCCATTGATAAGGTTTTGCTTCACTGTTCTGCAATTCAAGGGAACTTTGAAGTTCACATATGTAAATGACTAGAGTAAACTCTGAATGACCACTAAAAATAAACCCATTTGCTATTTATTATTTTATAGCACTGCTAAATATGATAGTTACTTCAGAGATGTGAAAAAGGAAGACCTCATCCTTTGTCTCTGCAGTTTGTCTGCAGTTGCAACAAAGGAGTCAGCATGCACTGATACAATATTTGTTATAATCATGCTACTACACTACTACATTTTAATAATAAGGAAAATATATTCTCCTTTAGGAATTAATAGGTTCAATCCCTTACCCTATATTAAATAGATAGTAACTCAGACTAAATTATTTTAGAGGTCCTTCATCCGTTAAAAATTGTTAACCGAATCTACTACTACTCCGAGTTAAAAAAAAATTGCCATCACTATATTAAAGCATTAGTGTTTCACAAGAAAACTTTTGAACTCTTTATTATAATGAAAAGCTCATTCAGAAAAGAGGAAAATAGTTAATTTTGCAGTGAGAGTAAAACATATTTTCTGAATTCCCCAAAAAAGGTTTTCCTCTGGTAAACTCAGCCACGTGAGATCTCAGGAGGAACAGTAAGCAGAAAATGATTCCTGTGATGTTTAGAATTGTGGTTTGCTGCTTTGGAAAGTGCCACATAAAACGCCTGACAAAAATGTTTATTTTCAATTGGATGTCACTGATGAAGCACGTGTACTTCTCTAAGAGCTTGCAGTGCGCTCCAACGCTGCATTATGATGATCTACCATTGTCAGTTCAGGTCAGTGCTGATTTCTTCTCTACATTCCCCTATGGCAGCCTTAAATGCCTTTAATTTGCCGTGACCCAAGATAGATGTCAGTCTATTTTTCCTTTCTCACTGTATCTCAACTTGAACTGAGCTTTTGGTGGGCTCACCCCATGCTTCCCTTAGTATCACATTTAAGGCGTCCAGATGGGGTGACAGAATGGAATAAGACACCAGCCCTCCATCTGTTAAGAAAAAAAGAAAAAAAAAAAAAAGAAAAGAAATTAAATACAAGGTTTTATTGTTCTTTAAGTAAGAACAGATACAGTCTGTATGTCAAGGCCAAACTATATGCTATTAAATCTATCCTTTGAAGTCTTCCATTGGGCTGACCAAGGACAGATGGTAAACTGTTATCATTCGGTGTGAGATTAGGTCAAGTCGAAGTTCAAGTTTGAAGGTAACAGTGAGAGTCTCAGTTCAGCTGTCAAATGTATTAGTTTATATAATGAATAGCATATAGTCACCATCTTTGCTACTGTTGTGCTAGTTTAAAAATTTGGAAATTTATTTAGCCACAGATCTCCACACTCTTTAGAAGTCTAAAGTGGCAACATATATCTGTTCTAACTTAGTAGCTGAATACCAATACAGTCTTTATTGTTTTGGAGAAGAAAAGAGTTTGGGTCTAGGATGTACCGGCCTAAAATATAATGCAATTTTTTATTTTTTTTTTGTACCTGCCTCATACATTTTCATCATTTGCCTATGTTTCTCTTTTCTTTGCATATGTACCAAAGCCATAATATTTAATTGGAGGAGCTGATTACTAGTATCAGATGTAGGGAAGGCTGTAGCAGCATTTTATTTCTTACACTTTATCTTCACACCCAAAAAATGAATGAAGACCATTGACCATGAAGCTGAAATGCTGCATACATGTCAGGCTGTCTATTCTTTAAATTTGGCAAAGGAAATGAACTTACCCTAAAAAAAATCTAACCAAACATGTTTAGAAACAGCTTTCACAGAACTGGCTGATGTTTGCCATATGACACATGCAATGGACGTTACACATAATTTGGAAGCAAGTAAAGCAGTTAAGCATATGCCAGTTGAAAAACCAAGACAAAATGAACTTTCAAGATCTGGTCATAATCTTACACATGAATCCTGTGGCAGCCTCATGGCTTAATAAAGTGCACTGCTTATATGAGTTAAGGACTGATGGGATGAGCCTTTGCTGGCAAAGTTAGAGCTAAAGGTGCTCAAAATAACTTTCTAGAGAACAGCTCTTCTTTATAGTTCTATCTGTTTTTTCATAAACTCCTGTAGAAGAAATTCAGTGAAAAGGAAACTCTTCTCTCTTAGGTGTGTGGAGGCAGAAAAGAGGAGCAATAGTCATGAAACCTGACAGTGTGAGGTGCTGTACAATCACAGAAAAAAAAAAAGTGCTATTGCAGTATAGGGATTGTGTTTCAGGTATACGAGTCAAGAAATTAAAACAATCTAAGATTTTTCTGATACTGTTCACTATATTATGGGTACACATGGACTTCTCCATATGACATTTGTTCTTTTATGTACTTATTACATATGTTAATGTGTCATGTGAATAAGTAAATATTGCCAGAAAACAGGACTTTTGAAGTTGTGACACTTAGTGTTTCATCACTTGACATTCAACAGCTCTTTTTAATTTTTACAGTTGGGATGATGTGTAGCTGACCGTAGCGTTATACTGTGTTAGTAACACATCCAAACTAAAAAAAGAGACAACCCTAGAACTGTTTCTGGTTTACTCTCAGCTCAAAGAGGTTTCTCTCTAAAGGCTCAGGACTCAGTTACCATTTGAACAGATTTTTAAGCTTGGCTGTAGGTGGTGGGAAAGTAATTTCATACCATTTTTCCTGTCCCTTGGACTTGGTCTGGCTGAAACCACTGTTGTAAAAAGCCTGCGAGCTTCCTCGTGTCACAAGGAATGCTGTAGCTCCCTGAATATTGCTGAACTTCAAGGCTCAAATGTGGCACTGTCTAGTCTGCTACTTCCTTTGCTATGCTTCTTTCTCCCCTTCCTGCCTGCTTCACAGTGCTGAGCTAGCGAACACTAGGCAGAGTGAAGGGTGAGATCTGGCAGGCAGACAAGTACTGCACAGGTGATGAACAAGGCATAACGTGGCCCTGCATGCCTGCTTCTTCTTTAGAGATCCACAGTGCACTGCACTGTATTTGACCAATCTCCTCCCTTGTACAAGACAGATTTTTTAGCTTCAACCTTCAGTTTCAAGACTGCTAAATCTCCTGGAAATGTCATCTATGGAGACTGATCTTTTTGTTACCCGTCCCTCCCAGGTAGCTGCTTCCATATCTGGGAATGGGGATGGAGTGAATGCAGCAGTATCACCTAGAGAAATATTCCTTGGAGAAAAGGCTTTAGGAACTTGTTGAACATTTCTGTGAGATTTTCTCATCTCAGTATAAGCGTTATACAATTACCATAGACTGTAAAAACAGAAAACTATGACATCAGGTGGAACGAGGCTAGTATCTACTTTCCAACCATGTTTTAAAGTCACTCTGCAAAAGTAAAATATTTTTATTTCAGAACATTGGTCTTTTCCGTCTTCTTTTTGTTTAACTGTTTATAATGCTTACTTTAACTGAGACCCGTCTCTGTATTCCCTACTTGAACAGGAAGAAAGCTTCCAGTATACTTGGCAACATAAAGGAATGTTCAATAATCAAAACCAAACCTCATTTGTTCAGTATATTTTGATATGCAAATGTATTCAAAATATGCTAGTCTATACACATTTTGAGGTCCTCCATGCACATTCCTATGGTCCTTCCAGTTTGCTTTTTTCTTCACACTTTCCTCTGTGCTCATTCCTTTGAGAAGGGATTCACAGCCTCCTTGGTTTCAAAATTCTCTGGCTACTGCAGCTTCATTCATTTGAATCCAGTTAGCTCCCTGAGGCTTTGATTAGTATTCTTGTTTTTTTGGGGTAGAGGGTGAGCAGATTGGATCCTCTCAAGCACTTGGCCTCCCACATCCAGTGTTAATGTTTCTCTTTGGGGATCCGCCAGGTCCCACACTCGAAGCTGTAAAGTTCTGGGGAGATCCTGAACTTGCCTTCACTTTATTTTTGGGCCCAAGCTGACCTGACCCCGGAGCTGCATATAAACAAATTTGAGCATGCTCCCTGTATCCACATCTGCTTACAACATTTCTCATGGCTGTTCATGTGACTTCTCAAGAGATCTGGACAATTCCTAGAGCCTGGTGTTCTCCCCATGACCCACAGGAAGGCATTGTCTCCCCAGGGTGCAAGGTGCTCAGGCCAGGAGAGTAGGACACCCTAACTCTTGGGACTCTTTGTGTTCCTTTGGGGCATGTCTCCATGCTCTGTTCCACTCAGTGTGGATTACCCCTTGTATGTTTGCAGCAGGACAGGCATAATGCAAACAACTGTGAATCGACAGTTAGGCTCATTGTCATAATTTTTCTCCATAAATAGCAGCAACAAACGCATTGATTTGTAGAAGGCTATGAAAAGTACAAATGGTACTATCTAAAAAATAAAAAAAAATTCTGTTCTGCAATATCAAGGGGCCATGGCTGTCAGGGACCAACACAGCCACCAAGAATGTCTAAAATTAAAACAGACAAGTTGCCAATGCATAAAACTGCCATCATTGTGTTGTTCACTTCCCAGTTTGTTTCAACGACCATCCCATCTGTGTAACATATTTCTATGGGACATTTAAGGGTTGCAAGCATAAACCAGCCCATTGGAGCGAATGCCACAACCCAGGTGTCGCTCTTGTTTGAAAAATGCCGGGGTAGCCCCACTGCCAAGGATATAACCGCAGATAATACAATCCAGAAATCCCTTTCCAAAGCAGTGAGTAATTGAAATTTATGTACTTGCATAACTCATTTATTGCCAGGAGAGTGACGAATCCAAGGTTGTCAACTCCAGCCATAGGGGTTGTTCCCTGATCCAAGAGGCCTGTGACTTTATTGTTTGAATGGGAGAGATGAGGCTGGTGATTGGCACTGCTGCTCAGAGGCAGGGACGTATGGCTGGGGACATGCTGGATGAGAGGTAAGGGCACAAACAGCTCTCCTTGGCAGGAAGAAAAATATGTCAGCAGGAGTCATTTACATGAGTAAGGGTTTGAATCTGAGGCCTCAGGCCAATCTGGTAGGTTCTTTTTTCTATAATGGAAAGTGTCTCTGATTTGCCCCATTCCTAGCAATGTGGTAGCACCCACCGATTCATTTTTATTTCAAATCCAAATGGAAAGGCTTTCAAGATCACTTCTGGTTTTATGCATCATTGTGATTGAGATTTGGGAAATAAGTTCAGGATATCCAGAAGAATATCATGCTGGAAAAATTCCTTACATCTGGGAGATCTGTTTTCCCTATTTTTGCTCTGTCACAGGTTGAGCTGAGTCCATAACTTCCCTGTAGCTTATGAAGACACATATCTGGTAACAAAATGGAAAGAGTTTTTTCGGTGAAGGGTCTGTGAAGCTCTTAAATGACAGATGTTATAGAAATACTAGGTATTACTTTGACTAATAAAAAGATTTGCCACTAAGGTTTGTTATAACAAGCAGGTGCTCTTTTGTCAGGCATCCAAGCAGGGACACAGTCTCAGCTTCTAGACTTCGGGGCTGTCTTTGTTTTCCTCACTTTTCCAAAGCACCCATCCTTTCTTCCATTTTACTGTGTGTCATGATAGTTTTTTCCCTCTTTCAGAGAGGTGAGGGAGTTCTGTTTAGGGGAAGATGCTCCTAATGCTCCATGAATTGGACAAAAGATACAACATACTGTCACCACCTAGCTTTCTTCAATGGTAAAATCTTCTGGGAATATCACTGAGGTTTCCTAAATATTGGAACACCTGATAAGCAACCATAATTCAAAGCAAAATGAGACAGTACATGTTTTGTAGGGGAGAATGGGATGAGACTTTGGCTTTCACTTTTAGACAAAAATTGTAAGTTTTTTTTCTCTTGAATGGGAGAAAGTCACTGACTGCTGTTGCTTATTGTGGCAAACTTCTCACACATTGAAAGTAATACCAAGAAACGTTGCACTCTGAATTGGGACTGTTCTTAGCCCCAAAAGCTCTGTGTGCTCTTCATAGGTGGAGATATTAAATTTCATGGCAGCCTTTCCTAATCAAGGAAACTGAGACATGGAAAGGTCAGTCCACCTGCTCTTGCTAATGGGGGGTCTGTAAGCTCTACCCACTTCTTTTTACCCGAATTTTTCTGCACAAACAACTGTCCTATATCTTGCCCTGAATCCTGACTCAACCAGCTCTATAGTGTGAGGACTGCAATAAACCCCGTACCAACATCCTCTTATCTTCCTTCCCTGGTGGTGAGAGCCACTGGCTGAGCTCAATATATAACTTCCTATGTCCCTTTAACCACAGGCCTGACCTTCTTCATAAAAGTCCCTATGTTATGATAGTCTTGTCAGGATTTAGCAGTTGTGCTTATAATTAATTAAGAGGTACTAAGTTTAAAAAGTCATTAGAAATCAAATCACAAAGGATAAGTTAAAAACCTTTCTGTGAACTTTGACATGCCCCTGTATTACCTCTAAACTCACATCAACAAAAAGAGACATTAATAAAATCATTATATATTTGAAGAGTAACACCTTGCCCATGTAAAGTTTATAGCTACAAATGAATATGTGTCAGGGAATGCCATAAAGTCCATTAGGCCAAAGATTTCACTGATGCTATTCATTAAGAGGGGATGGAACTTGTACATTGCCGTGATGGACAGTAGCATAAAAAATTTAAAAGAGGGATAAAAGACCCCTTCTCCTTTTTTTGCCCCAGCCTTATAAGCCACACAAACTTCTAGGTAAGTATGAGTAAAAATAAAACTTGCTACCATGATTTACCCATTCATAAATCTTTTTTTTTTTTCTTTTAATCACTAGAAATCTATTCCAGTGCATGTAAAGTCTTAATGAGACCTAGCAACATTATGAGTGCTGGGAGCAATCGCCCTTCAGCCTCATGCCTGCAAACGCTCTTGAGGCATGCATATATCTCATTATGGCCGAGCGCCCTGTCATGTGTTATTCCTTACTTAGTGACAATTTGTCACTGTCACCCTTGACATGTCACTCTGCTGCAGAAGGATTTGTCTTCAGCGCAAAATGTGACAATCAGATAAGAGAATTTTGTAATCTGAACTGAAATATGGGACTGAGAGAGACTAATTTCATTCAAACACAATCCTAATATAACATAAATCGGAAGAAATGTTTGCATTTAAAGGTTTTTGTTAAGGTTCCCTTCCTTTGCCTTTTCCCAGCTCCCACTCTCCCACTTCAATTATTCCTTAGAATGATGCTTTTATTTTTGAAGGATGGAGTCTTACATTTTAATACCATGCATTTTCAATTAAGTGCACTAAGATCCATGGATATAACTATTACTTAAACTATAAGTAATGGTTACATGTAAAAATTAGGGAAACATATTGTGCTTCAGATAAATTACATTTAGATTACTTCTTATTATAAATGGGGTAGAAAATGGATTTTTAGCTCTGACTGGCCAAAGAGCCAACATTTGTATCTACTTCATTTGTTTAAATATATTTCAAGCCAGATTGAAATCCATATTGCCTGACATTAATTGAGTACTGAAGCATCAGTGTACTCAAGTTTCATAAACCACTGATGAGTGAGTTTCTACAGGCTTGATTTAAAAATATACCGTTCCTTTTATATGAAAATTATATTCCGTTTATAGTGTAATTCTTAAAGCCCAACATTAAATGGTATAAAACTTAATAAGATGAATGTAAATATGACATTTGTACTGTCAAGTTGACATCTTGTTTGCTAAGAAAATTATATTTCCCTACTTGGTATTTATTAAAATATTCTTCATTATGATATTTTAGGCAAACGTGTTTTTTTCTGTTGCAAAGCAGAATGGGGATAAGAGCAGGGTGGGATGTGAGACAGACTGTTCCTGAAGGTCACTCTTAGGGTTCTACTTAGACACCTCATCCCAGGCAGGATATTCCACTCCTGAGCATCTTTTGACAATCAATCCCATCAGGTTGCCCAGTAATTTATTGGCTTTGTGGCACTGACAAATAGTCAATCATTTCACTGGTAACCTATAGGAAGTCAGGTTTGAGCTCATGTTTCCAGAGGTGAAAGGGCATTTTAACCCATTTTTCACACTTGTAATTCCCAGAGAAGCAGACATTATTTGAACTAGATTCTGGATTGCACAAAGAAGGATCAAGGCTATGATTTTTCCTTCAATTTTCATCAAATTTTCTTGCATAAAATGAATGAATGAAAAAGTTACTAACTAAATAACTAACAACACCCTCATCAAGCAGCTTTTACTAGCTGAACCAAGTGTCCTATGGCCTTCATCAAGCTGCGCTCTCTCTGAGGTAGAGAATGACTGCTTTTAAGTGAACGCATTATGAAGTACCATCTGCAATGTGCCGTCCTCCTGGATATTTTTAACAGGACTAACATAGCTGTCAGGATCTCAGGCAATGAATGTCGGATAATTTGTACACTTGATTTATTTTTTATTTTATAAAGCTATTCCATGCTATTATTATAATGATAAAGGCAGCTTTCTGCTTCAAATGCGTTTCCTGCTTTCTCAATGTACTTACTGAAGTTTATTTAAAATCTTTAACAATACAAATTTTGTTTAATAATAAAAACATTGTGAAGGAAGACAGTACATACTGAATAATCAAAGCTTCTGTGAGGAGTGTGGTAAGGGTGGTTTTTTGATGTAAGTTCTATCATTTGTCTCCTTCATTTATTGCCTTAGTTAGGGTCTTCAGAACCAGGAGCAACTTTTTCCTTCTTTGTAAACACCAGAGAACTTGGTACATCTTCAGATTCCAGGCAGATCCCTATTTTCTCTGGGATTTAATGTGAATGATTTGAACTCTCTTTGTTTCAATTCCCCATCTGCAGGACATGGGTAACTTTAGCTACCTCACAGAGAAGTTAATGGAAATGCACTGAAATGGCTGCAGGCATTCAGATAAGAGGTGAGTGAACATGCAAAGCACCAGGTGAAGTCATAAACTATGACCCACAACTTTTGCCTTTTTCATCCTCTATTCTTTTCATGCTGAGCTGTGCATTCTGGTCCTCTCCCATGGAATATCTTGGCAATCAGTGAATACTTTGTTGGGCTAAGTCATCATAGAATCATTATTGTTGGAAGAGACCTCAAAGATCATCAAGTCCAGCCATATACCCAATGCCACCATGCCCGCTAAACCCACTAATCCATGTCTTGAAGCGCCACATCTAAATGTTTTTTGAACACCTCCAAGGATGATGAGTCCACCACCTCCCTGGGGAGCCCGTTCCAATGCCTAACGACTCTTACAGTGAAGAAGTTCTTCCTAATATCCAACTTGAATTTCCCCTAGTGCGACTTGAGACCGTTTCCTCTTGTCCCATTGCTAGTTACCAGGGAGAAGAGACCAACCTCCACCTCGCTACAACCTCCTTTCAGGTAGTTGTAGAGGGCGATAAGGTCACCTCTCAGCCTCCTTTTCTCCAGACTAATCAACCCCAGCTCGCTCAGCCACTCGTCGTAAGACTTTTTCTCCAGACCCTTCATCAGCTTTGTCGCTCTTCTCTGGACACGCTACAGCACATCAATGTCTTTCTTGTAGTGAGGGGCCCAAAACTGAACACAGTATTCGAGGTGCAGCCTCACCAGTGGCAAGTACAAAGGGACGATCACTTCCCGAGTCCTGCTGGCCATGCTATGTGTGGTACAGGCCAGGATGCTGTTGGCCTTCTTGGCCACCTGGGCACACTGTTGGCTCATATTCAGCCGGCTGTTAACTAACACCCCCAGGTCTTTTTCTGCCAGGCAGCTTTCCAGCCACTCATCCCCAAGCCTGTAGCGTGGCGTGGGGTTGTTGTGCCCGAAGTGCAGGACCCGGCACTTGGTCTTGTTGAACCTCATACAGTTGGTCTTAGCCCATTGATCCAGCCTGTCCAGATCCCCCTGTAGAGCCTTCCTACCCTCAAGCAGATCAACGCTCCCACCCAGCTTGGTGTCATCTGCAAACTTACTGAGGGTGCACTTGATCCCCTTGTCCAAATCATCAATGAAGATGTTAAACAGAAGTGGCCCCAACACTGAGCAAGCCCACCTCCTTTCAGTAGGAGCTAGATGTTAGGCATACTTTTGTGTGTCATTGTAAACTAGTCTAACAGTTTACCATGGCTGATACTTGGAGATCCCTTCCCCCATTCCTGGCTATATGCCTCTGGTGTTCACCTCATTTGATTACATGGGAAGGAGATTCAATAAGTAAAACATCGGAAAAATAAAAACTTTTCAGCAAAAAGAGGTAGATATCTCCTTGCCTTATCATTTGTTAAAGCTTTGGGATGATGAATCAGAGCTCCAAAGTCATTGGCTGGAAGGAATTATTTAGGGAAGTGAATTTCAGAGTTAATCTATTCATAGAAATGTGCCAGATCACAGCTCAGAACTAATGTCTTTTCTGCTCCCTCTCAACCCCCAATATCTGCTTCCCTTAGCATACGTTTTTGAACTTACATTTTACTAACAAGAGCTAAATTTATATTTTAAAGGAAATTGAAGATTCTCAACCTCATGTTCTTGTAGCAGCTGGTGTTTCTGGCATTAGGCTCACACAAGAAATCTATGGCTCTGAACTGGGATCTCCAGAGACTTATTACATTGTACCGGCCACTAGGCCTGTCTCTCCCTTGACAGAGTGCTTGGTAGTTGTTGTTTTCCTTTTGCTAAAAATTTCCTCTCTGAAAACAAATCGTGTTCCCATAGGGTAACTTTCAGGGCCGTGGGTTTTTTTGTTTGTTTGCTTTGTTTTGTTTTTACTAAGAATTTCGCATTTTATAAAATTCTGCTTTGATTTTTGGAAGCTCAGATGAAGTTTTTCAGCAGTGGGTAGAAAAAGATATCCCAGATGCTGGTGAATGATGGGGTTGTGGGTGAAGCACGGACACCATGTTATTTGTTTTCATGTCTTTGGGGGGAGGGGGTGAGGTTTTTTTCCCCCTCCCATAAGTTTGCAAACATTGCTTTGTACTGCTTTTTGCAGGGAACCAGATTTTTTTTTTCCCACTGATACTTTTTTCCAGTTGAAATGGGACAGTCTGGAGAATCAGCCAGCAAGGAAGGCATTCTGGGAGCACACTAGAAGCCTAAAACTCAGAAGTTCAGGTAAGCAACAAGGGAAAGCTTTTAGTTTCCTCTACTAGACACACACAAATATATATCTGGTGCTGAGCCATTTTCTTTGGTCCTATGCAGACCTTATATATTTTCTCTCTACTCAGTTGAGTAAATTCAGAGGATCACAGCTAAATATACTTCTTTGTGGCTATGTCACCAGCCCTTTTTGAAACAGGCTGGAACAAATGTATTAGGAAGGTCGGGAAATCTCTTTTGTGAGTATGTAAAAATAATAACAGCTTGCATAAATTTCCTTACTTAAAACCTAATTTTACCTTGATGAGTTGACTTTGTAGTACAGTTGTCTGTGTACTTTTGTGGTTAAATAACTGGTCTTTTTTAAGATTTGGCTTGTCATAGGAGTTTCAGGAAGGTGGTGGAATTCACTTTCCTGAGCATGGAAACATGTTAGCACCACCTTTCCACACTGCTGCTGAGATTAATGAATTTATAATCTTCTTTTTTTCATATCCACCCTCCTCATCTCACAGAAAGAGCTGTGACACATTACTCCTGCAGTGGCTTAGAGTTCATAGGAACTCATCATGCTTACTGTTTAAAATTGCAGATGCTGTGAACTCTGAGATACAATCAAGGTTAATTTCAGTATCCTAATGCCTTGAAACTGATACTTATGGGTACAGAAATCTGTTAGCCTGGTCACAGCAGAGCATGAAGTCAACTATTAGTGTCACATGCAAGCTGGTCTTTGCATATGGACAGAATTGCATTAGGGGACAATTAAATGATATCAGTTTAGACCAGGGACTTTCCTAAGCAGATAGCCTTTAGAGCTATTGTGGTTTTTAAACATCAGGTTAATTGAGAACTGCTGTATATTTAATAGGGGGGCCTCTGGGATATGACTACAAGGACTCTTTGTTGTTCAGCAGTCCATTAGGCAGAAACTGCAATTCTGAAATGGTCATATAAATCCCAGGAGGCACAATCATTAATGGGACACTAAGCTCCAATTAAGGGCATGGCCCAAAAGACCAAGGTGAAAAACATGGTCCTTAGCACCCTTCCCAGAGGATCTCTCTGATCCAGCTGCTTGATTTCAGCTGCAGAAACATAATTGCAAATAACAAAATATTTACTCTGAAAAAAACGTATTCCTTATTATCTGGAATGTAAATAGAAAAACAAACAAAAACCAAAGGGTCTTTCAAATTAAATTCAGGAACTCCCCCAAAACAAGACCAGAAAGACAAGGTAGCTGCACATCATAGCTGCAAGTCCTGATCCCTTTCACCTTTGTAAGAGGAAGAATTTCATAATACTTGCAGTCCAGCCCTCTAAACTTCATCTTACATCTGTTTAATGTTAAATTAAGCATGTCCACAAGTTTATATTCAGAATATGAAGGCCTTTCCCCTGTGACCCTGTTTAAGTTTTGTTCCTGTTTTTTGGATTCTCTGAGTTCCATGGGACGCAACTACTCAGTTTAGTCAGGTGCTAGTTACTTTCTAGATGAGTTACTGGGTCTTATGGCCTGCTTCTGGTCAAATAATGCAATTTTGCACCAGATAGACCCAGATTTTCTGGAATGCTGCAGATATACATATACGACACTGGGTCCTGAGAGTCCAGCTGAGAATCCAGCATGACTGGTGTCTTTTGAAAATTTTAACCTTGATGACTTCAAAGAGTTTTACAGTTAAATTAGTAAGTAAATCATTTGTGGCTACATATGAATACCTTCCACTATCAATCTGCTTATAATACTTTTCTTTCCCTGAGTGCGCCCAGAGATAACCTAGTTGTTTTCCAGCTATGCAGACCATTCAAGTGGCATGTTAATTAATATGATACTATGGAATTCAGTTTAGTGAAGTACTAGAAAAAAGGAAATTAATTTCTATCATTGACAAACTTGTCAATGTAGTCGTATTGATTTTTTGATACCTCTACAGCACATGGCAAAGTTCATACATTGTAAAATACATCATTATTGTTGGCTCAGTCTGCTGGATGTAAGTAGACTGTTATTTTTTTCAATAAATTGACATTCTTTAAGTGTATGAAAATGCAAAATTATTTAAGTGGCTTTTATTACTATTTTTAACACAATATCAATTTACTATCTTTAACAGTGATTCTCAGTCAGTCACTTATTTCCCGACACCTAAAAGCTCAGATGAACCTGAAAACCACAGTTTCTTGGGTTGGCAAAGTTTAGCAGAAGAAAAGGAGGTGAAGCTGACCATTAGCAGACCATTGAGCTTCCTGGTAGGAGCTGATATTCTTTAGAGGATTTGGGGCCCCCTGAGGTTGGTGTGATTGCTGGCCCCTGGGATAAGAGCTGCTGCCAGAGCAGCGAGTGTGGAGCCCTCTCCAGTCGTCTCCTTCAGGGCTGTGGTGTCAAGCTGAACAACGAAACAAAGCCCTCTCTTAAAGAGCACAGATCAATGGCAGAATGCTCTGTCTCTGCAGTATTTGAGAGGTCGGTGTCCAACACTGTATTTTGCTTTTGTCAGACTTCTGTGATGGAAAATCAAAAAGCAATTGTTGTTTTGATGAGTCCAGCTCTACGAAAAATAAATTGAAGGTGTTCTGATTAAGTTTCTGATTCTGATCAGTCTCTTCATAGCATATAGAACAGTAGAAAACCTACATTTGGCTTCTCCCTTCAAGTTTCCTGCTTTTTAAATGCAATACTCTCATATTCCCACCTGAGGTCATTAGCCACAAGGTAGGTTAAAAAAAAAGTTTGAAGAATAGATGTAGCTGCATACAAACCCTGGCAGTCTGCACTCATGTTTATGCTGTTGCTTCTGAAATTCATCGTGTTGGTCTGTTAAATCTCAGGACTACAGAATGTAGTGCTTGTCTAAATTTTCAAATATAATTTTTATACTGAGGGGTGCCTATAATAGAGGGAGGGAAAGCATATATTTCTGATGAAATGCGATTGGTTTGCATTTCAGTGTATAAGATAGTAATATCTGAGTTTTGGGGGTTTGTGGGTTTTTTTTTCCTTTGGAGCATTGTTTTAAAGTCAGTAAAATACACATGAACTTCTGAGACAGCAGTAATAAGAGGGGAGGAGGGGGAAATAATTAAAAAGCCAAATCCTAAACTCTTGAGGCTGAAAAGATTTTTTCCAACATTAAATGTATAATAATGGAACCAATATTCCCTGTAGGAGAATGCATTTAGTTATCGATAAGAACTATATGGTGAATTTGAGTCCTTCAGGCAGCTGCAATATTTCTACACACAACACTGTGATTCAAAATACACATTTCTGTGGAATTCAATTTCAGAGCACTCTCTTTTGCTCAAAATTTAAATTTGCCTACATTTGCCGTGGAAATATTACAGCTTTTCCATTGAAAACCTAGATTTTTTTATTCAAAAATATCAGGAAAGAAATAAACTCTGACAGAATCCATAAATTACAATCCACTTATCTCAGCTGAAATAATTTAGACCCACTCTAGCAGTAGTAAGTCTTAAGCATGACAGAGGTGCTTCCTTTTGTTTCCCCAAAAAATTACCGACTTCAAGGCTGGAATTTCAAAGCTGCTCTGTGTGATCAGCCAATGTTCAGTCCACCAACTCAGGATGGAGTTGAACAGTTAGTTGCTAATTAGAGTCCTGTCCTAACAATTTCTTCGTAATGTTGAAGAAGGCAAAATTTAAGCATATGAACTAAGGGAAGTTTGTACTTTATCAACACCAAATATAAAGAGAGAAACTGAGGCAGAAATGCGCAGTGACTTGTTCCATCTTCTTGCACACGCTGAAGGTAAGATATTATTGACTTTCAGTCTTGGGCTTACAGTGTTTTTCCAAGATAATGTGCAATGCTATATTTTATCCTTAATAACGGAGAATATTTGCTGTCTCATTCCTGAGTAGGGGTGTTCAGATTTAGCTGTGACAGGAGTAGAGGCAGCAGTTTCTTTAGTTGCCACAGCTAAATTTGACAGGGATTGTGAATCAGAGCCCTGAGGTGGTGTAATTTTCCAAGAGGGAAGGACTGCTGGGGATCATCATTTCTTTGCCACGGCGTGAATTGCTGCTTTTGTGTGTTAATACAATTAGGTGTCTACAATTAGTCAGACCAAGAATATAATCTATCTATTGACCCAGATAGCAGATTGGGCTCCAGGTCATCAGACTTTACTTCATTACAAGGCTCTAATTATCTCCCTCAGTTTTTCCTTCAGGCCAATAGGGGTAGGGATACCTCTCAGGAATGTTGTGAGTATTAATTAATGTTTGGAAGAAGCCTTGAAGACAAAATGCTGGGCAAGTACATGGGCTTGGATGGCTGATGACTTTTAGTGCCTGAGTCCCACTGAAGCAACTGCTGAGCATGTGTATGTCTCTAGAGCTCTCAGCATTAGTATTAGTCACCAACTGAGGATGGAAAAAAAAAGAGAAATGATTCAGTCTGCTCCTGTGGATCTCTTATGTCAGATCTTCAGGTACGACGCAGCTTTCTGAAGTGGCAAAAAGGCTAAAGTTTTGTTCCATTTCTTCACAAACAGTGGAGGGAGGAGGAGGAAAAGGACAGCCAGTTCTCTTGTGTGATTGCTGACGTAAGACCAGGGCAGAGCTTGGCCTTTAAGATTTAGACATCACTTTTAAAATCTGCCCAGCGATTTAATTAGCTAGTCGTGGGGCCATTGCACTGCAGTCGATAAAAGCCTGAGAAGGCACCCTGGCCAGCTTTTCAGTTGAAGTCCTCACTACTGCATCAGGGACCCAGGCAGAGCCACAGTGAAATTTACTGGCAGGATCAGGGCCAAAAGAGTTAAAAAACCCGAGTGTGCAGAAGGCTACAATCAGCTATTAATGACTGAAATGTGTACGTGTGAAACCATACTCAGTAACTAAGACATATTGAAAGTGAATGCCAGCTACTGCATTTGACCTTCCAGCTATTAAACATCGCCACAAAACAGTCAGCAGAGCAATGTCATCTAGACCACTTTGACACAATTGCATTCTACAATTAACAGGCAATGAAGGACTTCCTAAAAGCACGTGTTTCACACACTGCTTTGTCACTGGTTTTTGTACTGTTGCAGGGATTAAAAAAAATTAACTTTGTGCCAATGCATATTATATTTGGACAAGGGACTAGATGAAATGATTAGAATAATAGCCTTAGAAAAGATCACATTTCCCTACTGTGTCAATGTATTTGACTGCATACATCAACTCTTTTAGGCCACTATTCACAGTGAATTGTAACAACTTCCTGCAAAGATCTAAGTTCTACATCTTTTGAATGGCAAATTATTCGAACTAGGTCAGGTCTAAGAAGAAGTAACCATTTTTATTAACCAGAAATAACCAGCTTTATTAATGTGAAGTACCACTTTTAGGATAGTTCAAGACAATAAACCTCTGCAAGCAAAATACAAATTCACCTGATCCCAATTACCATCCCACAACAAAAAAGGAACACATCCTATATGATTGCTAAACACTACAGGTAAACTGCCACCTGGCCTAAGGGAATCTCATGGGGATTTTCTGTGAGGCTCACCATTAGTTGTCTACTTTGAAATCAACTGAGCAATGGAAGGTACAAAATCTTGAACAAACATTTAACAATATTTACATATAAATTTTCCTAAAAAGCATTTTGCAGAGGTGGGTAAGGAGTATCATTATGAGACTCAGAACAACTGAGGCAGCCATTAATATACAAAATGCATAGCTATATTTTGCTAACAAGCATCTTCCTTGTTTGACTAAAGTGTCCCTACAGCTCTCCAATGTGTTTTGTAATCTTAATACTAATAGTTACTATTGTTTACTGCATTTTAAGTCAGAACTATTTGATAGGGCAGGACCTCTATGTAACATTGATGTCAGACCACGGAGGCAAGTTGCCTGTGGTCATCTTGTGCTTATTGCCTACTTTATCACCCCCTTTGTCCCAGGAAATCTTTTCCTTACCTTCCTTTTCATTTGAAGTCTTTGTATGTGCGTGTCTTTGTTGTGGCTTTTGAGGCATTTTACTTCTGCTGTACATGTTTGTGGGTGCCTCGATTTGTTAAAACAGAATGAGTTTTTTCAAAGAAATCCAAGAAAAAATATAACTTTCATTGTAGTTTTGTAGGATTAGGTGCCTAGCTACCTTAGACTTCTTTGAAAATCTTAGCCAACATAAGAACTAAATTCAGATGATCAGTATGTTCTCTTTCAACTCAGATAACTGTCACAGGCCACCTATCATAGGCTGATTCCTAGTTAGAATAACGTTTGCTGGAACTATTGCTCACTAATAACTATCCACGTGGTTTGTTGGAAGCTCACAGTAGCTTCCTTTAGAACGTTAAGATAAAACACAGGATAAATGCACTGGGTGCTTTGGGGAGGAATTGTCATGTCATATTCTAAGACTGGTCAAGCTAACCACTTTTATAAGGCTGCCTATTTCTCCAAGCTGTATGCTCAGAGTATTTTACCAAAACCTATATAAAACTTGGGTTTAAGGAGGTTTTTTTGTTGTGATTTTTTTATTTGTTTTTAAAGACATCAGTTTACCCTGAATATCAGCTGAAACCAGTAGAATGGTTAGAAAATACTGGTATATTTGTATGGAATTTCCAGCCAAGCAGAACATCGAGATTGTACTTAGATACAGTAAATACACATATATTCGCAGGCACACAAACCAAAAAAGATTTTTGTTTCAAAATAATCTTCATTACATGAGGATTATCATAATTGTCATTTCAATTGACTGATTTTAGTCTTTAAAAGAGGGTATAATAGCATTCACTGTCTGAGACTGAATTACTGTCATTATGTTAAAGGTGCACTTTATCACTTAGCTTTTCTCCATTATAAATGCTCGTAGACGCACACTGCTTTCTGCTGTGAGAAAACCTTCAAAACATAGTGTGACAAAGTTTTGTATCCAGACACTTCGTTACTAAAACTTAGGAACAAAGGAGTACTAAAGGCAATCTGCCATTGCTAATACAACCGTATTACCAAAAGATAGAGGCTATTTTAGCCAATAGCAAGTTTCTGAATTCCTACTGAAGAATGCAAACTGTTCATTGAGATAAAAAGGTATTTTGTGTATCTCTTGCCAGGAGGGAAGATGCAGAGTGCTCCTCTGCTTAGAGTAAACTTATTATATATGAGCAGATCAAGCAAATATCAGCCCAAATGAGAGAAATAGCCATGCCATATTATCCCAGACTTGTCAAACTTTTCCCGGTGATGTTTAGATGAAAATCCAGACATTGCCATGATATTAATCTGCCAGTGTATAAATGACATTTATCACTTCTGCAATCTATTTTGATCTGGCATCTTAAGACTCTTCATATGTAAAAGTTCTCAACACATTGCTCTGTCATCTTAATACATATGGGACATCTTTTACTTCTGCATGCACAGAAGAACCAAGTCTGGATATGTCACCACAGCACAACACTTGGGCAGAGCTCTGTTGAAGTAAATGTCACTATGCCTGGAGTAAGCAGCTATAGAGAAGCATAAAGGTATAAACATCAGATCTAGAGAGATCAAGGACAAGAATTTGCCTGAGGAGCAACCCTTTTTCTTTAGGGGAAGAAGGGAGCCTCAGTTCTGAGATACTCAAAAAGGGACAATTTAATGAATCTGGTTTTCAGAGGCTGTGGTCAGCACAAGAAAGGCTAATTATAAAGTGTTAATTGAACAATTAAGTCCCCCAAAATACTTTTAAAACCTTGGGCTAAGTGCCAGAGCACTGAAGAGACTTGCAAGTTTTCTTGTAAGTGGCAGCACTTCAACAGTTCCTCTGACTTCTCCTGGACTATACAACTTTCAAAGGTGAACCAGAGGACCTCTGTTTATCGTGCTCTGCTTGCCATTATTGAGGCACCTGACCTTTGGGAAATAGATGCCTGTCTCTTGAAAAATCACAGTATTGGGGGAGGTTTGAAACTTGTCACCCTAGTCACTTCTGAACATTTCAACCTACATTCTCCCACCCCTTTATGGGAATTTTTCCTGTTGTAAATTTTTCTTCCTCCTTCATAGTGATGATTAACAGATTTTTCTAAAATGCCCAAAGCAGCATACTTAGGTCAGAAAACAGAAGCTAGTGTGTTTTTGTCTGCCAGCCCCCTCCCTTACTTATCATATTTACATTTGCCTTATGTACCCCCGGATTATGCACAGGTCTGGTTTCACCATTGCTTTGTGGGGCAATAAGTGGGTTCTTGCCTAGAAAAGATTTACAGTACGAACGTTTGAGAGAGATAGATATTCCCTTTTTTCTTTTATTTTTTTAATCAAAGAACCTTGTATAGAAAGAATTCATGGGCATTTAGAAACATCTATGTCATAAGAAGAGTTTGTGGCATTATACGAAATGTTTCTCTAGTGATTTTTTTTTAAATGTTCAATAATGGGACTATAAAAATATCAACAAAAAAATTAATAACCTCTCTGTATTGAAGACACTTAAAGAAATAATACTGGACTGGACTGAGGTGTTAGGTGGATAGGTAGGTATTTTTCTTTAAATTATACGAATGAAGAAAAAAAGATATTTTCCATATTTTGTCAGGGTTTTTTACTGTATGGCACATTTAGCTCAGATAACCTTGTTGCTAAGTGAACATTGCGTGGTTAGGAGTTTGAATGCAGTCAGAGGAGTGTTCAGGTGTTGGCACACTGAACCAGACTATGTTGCCCGAACCTGAAAAATTAGGATAGAAACCTTACAAGAGTCTTTTTACAGTGAGACATGATGCTGCCAGCCCTTTGTAGACATTTAACATAACTCTTTTCACAACCTTTTAAGTTTTTTTTTTTTTTTTTTTTTTTGATAGGGGTGCCATTCCAGAAAAGCACAGTTATAGGTTAGGCAGATAAGGGCAAACCTCAGCTTAGATAAGACTTTTGAGACTTCAAATAGATACTTGAATCAAATGTAGTTACAGGATTTGCAAAGGGAATTTTCTTTTTATCTACATCTCATCCTCTGACAAACTACCATTTTTTTTTTGACAATAAACGAAGCTTTCTTTCCAGAGAAAGAAGTATCCATTCTTGATTCTGTTTTTCAAAAGTTACCTACTTCTCTAACATTGGAACTGACCCTCAGATTTTCTATATTTAGCCAGGGAAAATTCACTTAATCTTCAATGACTAATGAGCTGGGATTTTTACTCTAAATGTAGATCTCAGTCTAGTAGGAAAAGTATGGGAATGCAAAAGCACATCTGGTAATTGGAAAGATGAAAAAGGTAATAATAAAGTGCTCATTTTGAAGCAACAATGATGAAGATAATGGATGATAGCCAAGCAGGCCATATGCACTTGGCTAACAGAATTAATCATGGACTATGCAATGCAAAACAAGAAAGACAAGTACAATAAAACATTTAAAGACAAGAATGGATTTTAATTTTAGGAGCAGCATAAAACAATATGATAATAATGATAGCCAAGTTAGCCCTGTGATTGTACAATCCAAACAGGACACAAATTAAAGCTATAAATAATATTTAATCTGCAATACCAATATATGTTAAAAAGCAATAATGACTAAAAATTATTAGAATTAACCAAATAAGGAGTACTGTGTCTAGTATCTTCAGAAGGGTTATGGTAATCCTGAAACTGTCAGACATGAAGTCAGGGTTGGAAATGGAAAAGGATTAGAAGTTTCTAACACACTTTAACAAAGACAATGTCTGAAAATGTGAGCATGTACTTAGATTTCAATTAATAAAGAAAGACTTGTTATTAGAGTCTTGTGATTAGCAGTGTGAAATTCTCATAAAGCAATTTTGTAAATATCCCATCTTGAAGCCATTTTGCAGCATCATCTGTCACTAAGCCTCCAGCTACGGCACCTAAGGGATCATGTTTTCTGTCGCTTGCTGTTAAATTTTTCTGTTACATTTCTATATACTTGTATTTTAAATCATCCAAACAGTTTGTATGTAAGAAGATCTCACCTGAACACAGGCACAGTCTGTTCAGGAATTTCAGGGGAATCTTCAAGGCTTTCTGTTGGGCCAGAAGATGCTCTAATGAGAGGTGGCTGAGCACCCTCTCCTCTCCTTGAATCACAGTATCCTTTGGCATTTACTGAGCAGAAACAGTAATCATACTGATACTAATAAAAAGTACAACAGAATAACAAGTACTCTCCGTTGATAACCCTAAAATGAGAAACTGCTGTATGGCTTTTTGAATTGCATGGCAAGATTTCTTACATCTGTAATACAAGGTGCAAAACCCCCTTATGATCACAAATGAGTGACTTAATTTGAACAATATCAGGTATGATTATGACTGTGTTCTAAGCAGTCAGATGCATTTAAAAAGGAGAATGAGTACCTAAATGCAGGAACAAAGAAAACACAAGATACTTGGAATTTGGGAGTAATTACTGATTTGAATAAAAATAATAACAAAAAAGTAATAACCACAAACAATGAAAGGGGAGTTGACAGTCAAGTTACATCAATGTGTTCGCATGACAGGGTAACACCATTTCAGATGTAAAAATAAGGATGGAACATGAATGCTTCTAGAAACGTTGTTTCTGTCTCTACAAATAGAATAACACTGTACTTAATACAATGGTGGATCTTGACAGTACAAAAGGTATTTCTTCGGGCTTTTTATTTGTTTCCAGTGCTTTGTATAATCATATTGTGCATGCATATCTGTAAGACCTAAAATTTTTAACAACCTAAGTTTTGCAAACACAAAGGATCATGCTAAATACAAGTGAGTTCTTCTCACCTGAAGAATCTTAATCTGAAGATTTATATCTGACGGTAGCACTCTTTTTTTTAAGGTCAGGTTTGTGTTAGAGGTATGTGTGTGCACGTTTCTGCAAGTTTGTGCTCATTCAACTGGTCAAATTGCTTTTTGCATCCCTTTGCTTGCTGTAGACTCTCTGGATTATGGTGAGGGTAAAGATGATCAGCTGGAGACAGCTTATAGTTGAACTTGGGCAGGAAGCCAACCATGTTGTCAGCAGATGTTTTGTGATATGTGGGTCACTAGGAATAACCTAAGTCTTTTTTTTCACCACTTTCAGCACTGTAAAGACCCTCAAGCTGACAACCAGAAGCACAGCTCTTCTACCCCAAAATTATTTGTTATTTAAATACAGTAAATCGTTAGACTCCTTTGGGATTTCTGTAGCAAGCTGAACGACTGTTGTGTCAGAAAGGTGCACATGGTATGCGTGCTGCTCTGTCATGGTAGCACTGGCCTGGATTAAAAACATTTATGTTTCTTTGAGAAAGGCTTGGAGTTGCATAAACTCAAACAGTAGTATGTTCATATGGACCTGAAATCTTTGTTTACTTTCTGATGATCTCAGTCTCTTCTACTGGAAAGTAATTCATCTGATTTGTCAGCCAGGTGCCGTTGCAACAGCTTGCAAACGTGACACAAGCATTTTGAGAAGCCCTATTCTGTCTTACATACCCACCCTCCCTTATGCACCCATTTCTGTCAAGAACACACATACATACATTCATATATGTTTATATGAATATACACACATATGTAGATCTTTTTCTGGGTGTGTTGCCTAGATGTGCTAATTACAGGAAAGAGGAGGAGAGTTCTCTTTTGCAACTAGTGTCCCAGGCCTTTGCAGAGGATAAGCTTATATCCTGATTCCAGTTTGCTAAGAGCAAAGACTGGTTGTGAAAAATCTAAACCATGCAGTTTTGGGCCACAGATAATAATTATTTCCATCTTACACACTCAGATCTCTTCCCCTTTTTTGGACTGAAGCCTGGGACAGAGTCAGCCTGAGGCTTGAGCCTCTAATAAAAGCCAAAAAATTGTTGTCACAGTGACTTTGAGTGAATTACTGAAGCCTTTCCTCATGTCATTTTCCGTTGTGCAAAATTTGGCTAAAAGTAATAAACAATTGCAAATGCAAAGTATTATTAGGCCTAGGTGGAATCTGAACTAGGATTTATTGTGTTCCTTGTCTTAGTAGCTGTTGGCGACCCCATTCTCCACACTCCTGCTCTATTCCCCTGCAGCTGTTGGATGAACTGTGCAGTAAGGGAGATTTTTCACATTGTCACAAGTTCTCCGCTGTGTGTAAATTGTCTTTCTTTCCTGAAGCTGTTTCCTAACTTCTTGGACAGGTAAACTGGCTCTCCCAACATGCTTAGCAGATTTTTTGTGGATTTTCCCAACTCTTTGCTAAGATAAAAAGAAATTTAATTTCAAACCTCATCTTTTTCTTCTGTTATAAATGATTAAATGCATGCGCATGAAGGAGATGGAGGAAAGACTCAGTGATTTGCACTGAAGTGTTCTTGTAAAACAAGAAACCTGTCTTGAAAGAAACTGTGTTTCTTGGAGGCTTTTTCACAAGCTCATTCCAGACGGGATCCCTCCTGAGGTTTCATCACCATAAAATGTTTAGACTGACACTGTGGCCATTAGCTGAGAAACAGGTTTTATTGTCAACAAGTGCATGGTCCTGCCTGTCCCACACTCTAAAACAGAGGGAGATGGCAGCTGCTTTGATAGCACCACAGCATCGGGTTGTGGGATCTGGGGAGCTGCCCCAGCAGGCGCATGACTCACCCTGGGGTGGTAACTGTCATTAAGAGGGCTGTGGCACCACTGCGAGTAACTGGTGAATGCTTTCTATGAAACTTGCCTTGGGAACAGCAGGACTGGAGAATTAAACTCCCCCATCCATAGGAGGAAAAAGAAAGTTTCTAGCAGTAAAAACTTCAGCAGCCGTCCTGCTCACTGAGCAGCATGGAAGTATGCAACTATGGACTTGATCTTTGAGGTCTCTTCCAACCATAATGATTCTATGATTCTATGTCAGACACAATTACTGTTCATTTTATAATAACACCCTTTTGTCCAGACAACCGGTGAAGTGAATTATCAGCCTGCTAAACCAGATGTAATGTGCTCAGACCTAGGCAACGCTTTGCTTTCTGGGTCCCCTCCAGCTCTGTTGCACTAGGGAGAAGCTGCTGGAGAAGAGTTCTCAGCACTCCACACTGATGTGCCCGTCAGCCCTCTAAAGGAAGAGGCTGGGGAAGCAGACAGAAGGGATATGTGGGGGAAAAGAGCTTCTCTTGGCCACAGTAATGTGAAGGGTGAGAGGAGGGTGGAAGATCTTGGAAGCACCGTTTTGTACTCTCCATTCACTCCCCTCTTCTCATTCTGAAAGACTGCTCCTCTGCAGGCAAGCTACTCCTCCTGCTGATTAAAAAAATAAAGCCCAGTGGTCAGGATGGGTGTCCCTTCTGTCAGTTATGAGGCAGTTGTCACCTCATCTTTCCCCTTTCTGAGTGTAACGCAGGCTGTGAGAGTGAAATTTCAAACGTTATGGTACTATAGCTGCTATGTGTGCGTAGGGAAATTGGAGGATTAAGAGCGAGAGTGACTGAGTGGTAGACCCTTGTATAAAAATGACAGATGCCCTGGTTTAAAAGGTGACAATTTGCCTATGCAGTGAAATGATTCTGTCAAGGCATCAGGAAATTTGGGGACTTGAATGCAGAGAAGGCAGCATTTGAAAATGCAGTCTGCCTTGAGCTTCTGAAGTAGCCTCTGAGCTCCAGAACTGATGTTTTGTAATTTTGCCTTATCATCTGCTTGGGTTTATCATGGTGGTAATAGGGATAATGACAGAGAGTCAGTCATTTCCACTTAGATGCCAGTTTTTAAGTAATAATAAGCTCACAGCAGGTTCGATTTGGTCTGTGCTGAGAGTACCTGGGGTTATTTTCCCTTTGCTTTCTCATGGTAAATTATCTCAGCCCACCAGGGCCAAGCTGATTTTCTAGCTGTAAAAACAGAGAAGACGAACATGCAGCATCGCACCGTGCTGTACACTTAACTGCTTCCTCCTTTGTTGTTTTCTTTATGTTATTTAAGAAGAGAAAATTCTCTGAGCCACCCATTATGGTTCGAATCCAGGTCATTAAAAAAAAAGTAAACTAATAGTGGACTGTCTCCCCTAACCCTCTCACCCCATGCATCTCTCCTCGGTATTGCAATCCCTAATGGGAACATTTAAAACCAGTGCTTATGATAATGTCCTTGTTCCCATGGACACCACAGTGCTGCAGAACCAAGATTAATGGAGGACCATTGAGACTGGTCCTAAAAGATTGTCCCTCTTGTGTATTATGGTCTGTCACGCTGCATCCATTAGCAGAGGAGCAGAGGGTCCTCATCGTGTTGGTATCACTGGGACCAAATCTAGCTACTGCAAGATGGCATTTCCATAGCACATCAACAGATCATTTCACCACTGCTTAAGGCATCGTAAATTGGACTTATAGCTCAGCTGCTGGCATAAATAAGTCCCTTTGATAGTTAGTGGAAGACGTTATGACACTCCAGGGTACAGGAGGGGACATTGGCACTGTCATTTTTTTTCTCCAGCCCTGGCACCCTGGTGCCTCTGATCTTTCTGAAGATTCAGGGCACGCGCTCTTCATTACGGTTTGGGCACCAGGGACTTGTTTTTTTTGCAAGATTAATGAGCGCCACGGAAATTCTCCAGCGCATCTCGATAATTAAGTCTTTGTTTATCAAAAAACAAGTTATATTAGGAGCAGAAAATTCGCAGTAATTATTCATAATTCTAACAATTCAAGTATAGCTACCTCATTTGCCTGGGTAATTCTGCTTTTTAATTTCTTGCATACATTTGCATATTAATTTTGCCCGTCGGCTGCAGCAGGCTTTGACAGTTTGTTACTATGTGATGGTTTTCACAGGGGTGCGACTCAGTTGGGTGGCATTTCGACTGGGTGCAATGATAAATTATGAATTTTCTAATTTGCTGCATAATGAAGTAACCCCTTCCAACCCAATTAAAAAAAAAAAAAAAAAACCACAAAGATGGTGTCTTTTAAATAATCTTTCCCAGGTATTTCATCTCTCTGTTTTTGTTGTTGTTGTTTTTCAAGCATTTTTTTTTTTCACTTAAAAAGCAGATGACTGCATTTGCAGCCTTTCAGAATGACTGTGCCTTTCCATACATCAAACATGATTCATGATTCATGTATCCCCAGACTATATTCATGCTGTAAATTGGCCACTCCTCAACCCTCAGGGCAATCACGGATGATAGCAAAGAAGTCCTAGTTTCTTCTCTGATGTCCAATTTGGGCTGTAGTGATCTGTGTGTATGCGTCTGTCTGTCTGTCTGTCGGGGAGCAGGGATTTCAAATGAGGGAAATAAATGATGTGTGTTTGTTTTACATACTTACTCGAGAGGCTGTACTGTTGTAAATTAACTGCTAAACTACTGTGTGGGTTTCCTTCTAATTTCTTAAAATGGTTGTAGAAATAAATATATATGTATTTATTACTTCAGCATTGTAAAAAAGGATCTGTGGAGACTTAATTTGTGGGTGAGGGATAAGGGATTTTAGTTCAGTGTTGGTAAGTGTGTTCAGTACATTTGGTAATTTTATGCTCATAATGCAGCACTTAGAAAGCACAAGTATTGCTGGGTAAAATTTGTGGTATTTCATTATGCAACTGCAGACGGGCAAAACAGTTTAGAAATACTGTAGGCCTGATGCCATCCCGACTTTAAAGAATCTGAAATAACCCAGCCAATCTGTTTAACACGATGCAAATACTGTAATTATACAATTATGCTGCATTTTTAATATAGAACAATTCCTATACATTTTGTTGTCTCTTAAAATTCTACATTATTAAGGAACCAAGACATGATTTTATCGGAGGCTACACCACAACCACATGGCAGTAGATCATGGAGGATTTTGACATTAATACCCCACAATCAAGCAGCAGAGAGCACACAACACTAATGCAAACGAACCACAAAGTGCAGATTACATAACATTAATTCTGCACATCCCCATAAGGGGAGTGAGGAGAGCCCCATGCTACCCTCGCCCAGCCTGGCAACGCACCACACAAAGCCCCAACACCACCTTACACGAACACAACAGAACTGCAAAGTGCCGAACGCTGCCATTCAGCGCTGTCAACATTATTATAATACACAGCACACAATGTAAGCCTGGCACAACTGGGCAACGCGGAGAGCAGTGATATTATAGCATAATCACGCAGCTAAATTCATGCCTACAGTACGGAGCAAGCAGCAATAATACTGAGCACAATACAGGATTGTCATAACATATATTAAAACCATTCAGCACAGCCACAAAGTGTGGTGGCATGTTGCATGTTTATACATAAAAGTAGAAGCAGGCTGTACGCAACCGCACAGACGGTGCGGTGCTGGCGCCGCTCGCCACAGCTGTACGCCCACCCCAGACCAGAGGGGAGCACCTACAGCCAAACAACCGCAGTGAAACACAGGCAACAGGACCGACACACGGCTTGCACTCCTCTGGTACAGAACACGGACCCACAGCACAAGTCTGTAATAAAACTCAAATAAATTCCTTACATACGCACTCATTACTGCACAATTTAATTATGCTGAGTGATACTATAGCACAGTTGCAAAACACTTTGCCTCATACTGTCATGAAAGAAATAAAACTTATCTCAAATGTACCACAGTAACCTAAGAGAGAACACCTTATTACTGTTTTATATTAATTACAAGAAAACCTCCATACATGATATTTTACCAGTGGAAAATGCAACTTTGTCAAAATCACACTTTCCATGGGAATGTCTTGGTTTAATGACATTTTGACAGAAGGGGGGGAGGTTCTTTGTGCTTTCTTAAATGTTAACTAACTAATCCATTTAGACTTTTATAATTTTTGCATATCTTCTTTGCTTTGAATTTTTATATGATTAAGAAGTTTTTTAATACATCAAAATTGTTAATGTTACTTTAATAGTCAAGTTAATGTTATTTTAACAATGATGCTTAACATCAAATTTCCCCCTTAATTTAACCTTGTGGCAAATGCAGTTGTTTGATTCTGAATAGGAACAATTTTTTAATGAATAATTTTCTTAATATGCAAGAGAGGAAATCCTGACTCTGTCTTTTTATGAAGGCGAGTGCAAAACCTTGTAAGTGCCTACGTGATGCTACCAGTAAACCAAAAAAGACATAACATTCCTCAACACCACAATTAGTGCAGCAAGATCAGGATGCCTAGCGTTTAGCTGCTGTGATGTTACTGAGATGATCTTATATATCTGCAATAATGAGCCCTCCAGTACTCTTTGGCTGGGAAGTGTCAGTCTGGAGGGTGCCTGTAGCTTGGGCTGCCCCTGGGAAAGCATGGTGGTTCCCCACAGCGTGAGGTTAACACAGCGCAACACTGGGGAGGGCTGAAGTAAACCTGTATGTTGCTGTAACGCAGAGTCACGGTACACTGTCATAGTCTTGTTTTCTGATGTCTGCTTGACAAAACATTAGAACTGTGTAAAGGGAAGCAACTGATCATTAAGCGTACACTAATGACATGAGCCTTTGACTGAAAACATCAATATACCCCAGTAAAGTGCATGGTTAGTACATGGCAATTATTTATCTAATCTGATTTATATTAGGGCTTTCTATAATGCCCACTGCTGTATCATCTATGCTGTGATCAAATGCAGCAGACGTACATAGCAAGGCATCCTCCCAGACTTCAGTCTCCTCCCTTCCCTCATTCTCCTTCACTTCGTTATTTATTATTATTCAAATTTATACATCACTAAACAAAAGAGCACTCATCCCAAGCCACTGAAAAACTCTTAAAAATACATCTCATAAAATGAGCAGACTCCATAATTATCCATGGATTAAAACACAACAGCAGCCATGTGACTACACTAAATTTAATCAAAATCACTAACAAATCACCACCAGAGTTCCTTCCAACCATATCTTTGCTCATCTTTTGCCAATGAGCTATACAAAAAAGACTCGTTTTGCACTGACACCTGAAGGCTGTTTTGAACCAAAAATCAAGCATATTTGAAGGTGTAGATCCTATCTGGGAAATGCCCTTTCCCTTTTAATAACTGTACTGATTTCTTAGGGAAACAGCAGCAATAGCAGATGTCTATGGAACTCTGCATATATCAGGTTGGGTGAGATATTGCGGTATGGCAATGCTACTGGGTGAGCATGGGTGACTCAAGAAAAATAATTACAAAGCTTTAATTCTTGAGTGAAGACATAGCCTTAGAAGCCATGGCCATTTAAGATAAGAGAGCAATTTAAAGCCAGCCTTATTCACCTTCTTCAGTTAGACAGTAGAAACTTTCTGATGGGGCCATGTATCTGTCCTTTTTCACTGTGTGGAAGTAATGAACTTCCACTGTTTTAACTGCAGTGCTTGGTTGTTTCAACAGCTGCAGTAGAGGTTAACCCAGGGCTTTCTGCTGAGGGAGACTTGGAAAGGCATGGGACATTCTGCTCTGGAGAGAGGGCACTCACACACATATGGACTGACTTCCAGCCCTTGTGAGGAGGTTATGATTTATTTTCTCTTGAGTATCTTCATGGTCTCAAGTTGCACCAGGGGAGGTTCAGGTTGGATATTAGGAAGGACTTCTTCACTGTAAGAGTCGTTAGGCATTGGAACAGGCTCCCCAGGGAGGTGGTGGAGTCACCATCCCTGGAGGTGTTCAAAAAACATTTAGATGTGGTGCTTCAAGACATGGTTTAGTAGGTTTAGCAGGCATGGTGGCATTGGGTATACGGTTGGACTTGATGATCTTTGAGGTCTCTTCCAACCATAATGGTTCTATGATTCTATCATTCTATGATTCAGATGACAGTGGTGGACTAGCACAGAGGGGTCTCTATGTGCTTACGGAGCAGAAGAAATGATAGGACTAAACAGTACGAAGAGGCTTTTGAGGCGTGAAGCTTGCTGGAATGGTTTTGGAGGACTTTGTAGGATAGGGAATGACAAACTTGGGATAGTCTTTCACAGACCACCCTTTGGGAGTGTAGGGTATTATCCTCAGAACCAGGCCATGGTTGCCTCCTGGAAAGAGAGCTGGGAGTCTAAAACAAAATCTGAAGGTGAGAAAATCATCAAGCAGTGTGGATTATCAGGATGCAGTGCCCAAGGGCACACTCTCACCTGTTTTTCTTTAGCTATGTAGAGGTACCTGAATTGCCTTAATCCTTTGCTGATTTCATGAATTACTTTTTCTCCTCTTGTGGAGAAGGGTTAGCAGGTCTGACATTCACTTAAACTCGTTCCCTACTATTTCCCGACCTGAAATCTGTTTTCAAAATTGGCTGTGAGGTGAGCCTGGTTTAGGGATTTAACTCTGTAGACCACTCTTTCATGGACCATTTCCTTTCCCAACACCTTAAGCCTCTGTGTTTGACTATTACAAATGCTTTACTGTGTGGTTCACTGTAGGTGTTCCAAATAAACCAGCCTTTTTGTAGGAAGTTAAATACATTATATTCCCTTTATATATTCCCTTTATATGAGAGATGACAGAGATTTTTCTGCTAGTGTTTCTTCCTTCAAGATTTTGCCCAAATCCTGGGCACTAGGGCTGCTGGCCTGTGGGCAGTGAGAAAGGGTCTCTGTTTATCTTTTCATGCAGCTCATCTGCTACTCATCTACTAGGTTTTCTTAATAGTGGTGAATATTTTGCTTGGAAAAAATATATCTGTACACCATTCATGTATAAAAAGATTTAGAATGGTTTCCCACTTAAAAGTCTGACTCCAGAATTATTGATATAAAAGATCATCAGGATGGGGAACCCATCCATTCAGTTTTCATTATATTGCTCCTGTAATCACCTGCAGAGGTGTGTGTATAAAAATTACTCCTCCACTACAACCAACTAGAGAAACTTGTCCCTACAATATGAAAAGTAGAAGATCATGTATTTAGTACTGCAGGATATGGAAATAAACTACTGAAAACTTGATGCATAAATGCACTTCTATAACTATACTACTTTAGGATGATTTTTAAACTATTTTACAATTACTAATTAATTGCTTAATTTAGATTTTAAAAGCTCTTTCTCAAATGGAAATGTGAATGGGGAAAAACAAGATTTTTCATTGCTATAGAAAATCTCAAGTTTATTATACCCTTCCTAAAGTCAGAATACTCACAAGCCAGTGACATATAAGACAGTTTTTGCCCAAAGAAACAAGACTTTGTACATTTTTCCCCAGATATTGCCATATTTTTAATGCTTAAACCTGGAGGAACTGCATGTTACTTTGTCCTGGGTATGCAACTATTGCTCACCGGTTTTACTTGCTATTCTTCTAGCTATAGTAGGTGGACAGCTCCCCTGCAGAGTGAGTACACAAATAACTTCCCTCCTTCTGTAGCAGTAGGTAAACTTTTGTAAAGGTCAGTGAAGTTTTGTGTCCAAAGACACATGGTAGACTGTGAAAGCACTCAGGTTGATTCCAGAACTCCTTATTCCCTTTTAAGCAGTGACCATGAGATACTATACGCTAGCAAATGGATACGCAGACTCTCCCAAGAAAAGATTCTCTAGGGCTTCAGTAATTAGATCAATCAGTTTGCTCAACACACAGAAATAGCCTTAATGGTGAAACTTTGAGTGTTTGTTTTTTTTTTTTTTTAAAAAAAAATGCCTTTTTATCTGTGTAGATTAAAATATGTAAAGGCCAAATGAAAACATTTCTGAAAAAATCACTACCAGGTCTGTAAAGTGATACCTGAAGGTGAACTGGAGAAGAATGCTAAGCACAGCCAGCCAAGGCTTGAACACACCTGCAATGGGGTTTCCCTCTGCTGTCCTCTGCTACCAAGTTCGGTGATGGCCAAATCTTGGGTATGGAGCTGTATCCACCTTGCAAACAGCAGATTATAACTTGTGTAAGGTAGGCTACCCTTTTTTATGTGGACTTGGATAAGTTTCCCAGGCTTAGCTTTGGAAATGCTGACTACTATTTTTTCCTGCTGCATGTTTATGTTGATAGGTGTACCATTCTCCTCCATTAAATATTACTATTCCCTAAAAAAGTGTCTCAGAATTGTTCAAATAAAAAGGATTTCAACTGCTAACAAATTTGTATTAAGTCATAATTGGCAAATCAGACTGGGATGGTATCTTTCCTCATTTTGGTGCAAATAGTTTTAATTCTTTTTTTTTGCTTTCCAAATTAAGCATGTATATTTTGAAAAAGCTAAAAAAGGAAAAGTCTGGATTTGAGTTGCCAAAAGAAACTACTTAGTTGAAAAAATACTTTCTACAAGAGCGTTTTAATAGAATGAAACCTTCTACCACATTTATTAACAAAACAATATTTGTAAATCATCTTCAGTGTGACAACAACTATATGTTAATCATTATTAATAATAAAATACCAGTGAAGGCACTGAAAACTTTTTAAAATGACTGTGTAAAAAATATGCAAGACAGCAAGTTCAGAACCGAAAGCTATAAATACACAAGGGAATAGTTATTTAACATGTGCTGTAATTTGCACTGTTTAAATCTAATATTAGAGCTGTGGGGTTTTTTATGTCAAATCTAGAATGCTTCAGCAATGTTAGATAAAAATGGTAATTTCTGCATTTGTTGAAATAGACTGTGCTGTATTTTGCAAGAATGCCATGTAGATTTAATCCATGTTAATGGAGATCTTTCTCAGTATATGAGTAGGACATAGAAAAAATGTTTTTAATTTCTTACATTCAATAAAGACAAACTATATTTAAATTTCTGTAATGATCTGCAAAGACCAGCAACACGCAGTAAAGTTTGTCAAAAGGATGATGTGCATTGACTTAACTCTCCTGGTTAATAGGTTCAATCCAGTTTATTTTTTTTTGTGACATGGGAGGAAAAATTCAATATATAATTTTGTGTCATTTAGGGGAACTATGAATGTAGAATCAAGGGAGTGAAAGGGAGAAAATAATAACTGTTCAAATAATTTTAGCCTGAGAAGCAAATAGATTTGACTGCAGTGCCCAACCCCCCTAACTGTATTTGTGTACACTGGTTCAGAGTTTAAGATTCAGATAACACTCAGTATTCAAATTTGTTGTAAACCATATGTGCAGGTGAGAAATTGTAATTTTTTGAACTGTTTAAAATTCATTTTATTTGAAGCTGTTCTTCAAAACCAGAACAGTCCTGCTAACATTCTGAACGTCACTTGGCTCTTTAATAATATTGCTTAAGATACTTTGAGCAGAACTAATTTCAAAGTACAGGTAGTTAGCTAGAGTTTAGACCCCTTACCAACTAAGCAAGTTGCATCACCTTTACGTAAAACTTGATTATGCTATTTGCTTTTAGTAGAATATTGTGTGCATACCATTGCTTAATTTTATTTTGCTTATAATTAGGATGGCATGCACTGCACTCAAAAGGAGGAAAAAAGGCAACATTTTAAATGGATGCTTCTGTAACAGTGCTTTGGTAGGGTGATCGGGTTTTGTTGATGTGTTAGTGTATAAAAAGAGTTGAGTATAGGCTAGAAACGGACAATACTATTATGCTATTTTTATATAAGATATAAACCTAAGCCCATATATTGGCACCCTGGGGCTTGCTTATTTCACTGTCTCATATTCTTGATGGCCAATTTTGGAGGTAGTTGTGAACCAAGCAAGTTTCATGCTGAGGTTAGGACTCAATGGGAAGCAGGGCTGCTGGGGTCTAGACAATCCCTATCCTGTCTAACTTCAACGTGTCATCTTCTTTTCCCACCCAGCTTGCTAAAAGTTTTACAAGCCTATTGTTTCCTAGCCACCAATGATATATTTTGGAATAACCTTTAATTTAGCACCCTGTCTTTATCAGCCCACAGTACTTTTTATTCTCCACAAAAGCAAACTAGAGTTACTTGTTCACTAACCCAAAAGCAGTGGCAATATTGAGAGAAAGCAAGACAAACAAAACTGATTAGGGCTAGATTTGCTTTCAGAGAACCTATTTCTGTCACAGGGGAATGGATAAATGAAATAATGTTTCAATAATTTATGCAGTGTGCACAAGAAAAACATTGGAAATGTGAAATAAAAAAGACATGTAAAGAACAACTGAAGTTGATAAGTGCTTTAATCAGCTCAGGTGATAGTTCTAAAATAAATGGAAATATTGCTTCTGTTTTCAGCTCAAAAATGGCAAAAGGCATTTGGATATGTGTTCCCCTCCCAGAAGTTCACTGCGGTCTTGTTCTCATCACTGCAATGTGGAACCAGATGAGATTTGGCCATGACCTGGACATGAACCCACTCCTTATCACCAAGAGGCAGCGTAGGTTAGTGGTCAGCATGAAGCTGGAGGGAACAGGTGCCCAGCACTCAGTCCTCAGCTCAAGACTTGTTTTGGGAACACAGTTAAGTCCCTTCACTGCTCTGTGCCTCGGTTCACCTGCCTGTAAGAGAAGGTATTTATCTGCTTCCTCGGGGAATCACGAGGTGTCAGGAATATACAGATCATGGTCTGGGAGCTTTTAAACCGTTGATCTCTATAATGAGTGCTGAGCCCCTCTGCCTCTTTTTCAGTCCCTGAGCCTCTGTACATCCGCTTGGTCACAGCACCCTTCCTCAGATTCCTATGTCAGCTCAATATAAAAAGAGAAGAAGTTGCTATGGCATCAACTTGGTGCTTACAGGGAAGGTGGAGAGGAGTGAGAAGGGCTGCCCAGGGCTGGGGCAATGGCGGAGCCAACGCGGGACGGTAGCCAGGAGGGCTCGGGGTTGACACTAGGGGCTCTTGCACCTGCAGTCATGCAGCCACTCCGTGCAGGGGTCAGGGTCGGACAGTCCCTCAATGCAAAGGCTGGGTGTTGGGCTCTTGCAGGATTTATGCGGAGGCGTGTTATTGTTTTGCAGGAATTCTTTGTGCTGGCTGCTTGCTTTTGTTGGCCTGCTGTAGGCAGGGACATGTTACTTGTGTCACAACCCCAGCACGGTGTGAATGTCCCAGCCCAGGACTATTGCAGTGGCAGCTGTGGGAGGCTTGGGGCACCGTGTTGGCTCAGAAATGTCAAGTCCCAAAGGGCTGGGATGGGGAAGGTGCTGACACATCACTGGGTGAGAACTGCTGAAGAAGTTGAAGCCTCTTTTTCTGTCTCTCCCTCTCCTTCTCTGTTTCCCCTTCATCTCTGCCTGCCCCCCCTCCCGCCAGCCCTTTGTCGACACTTGATCATTTACATCAAGTTGACATTCGCAGAGTTTACTCAGGGGTCTGTAATTGTATTCTTTCACCGGTTCTGCATTACCAACCATGAAAATGGAATCTTATCATCCCTGACCAATTTTTAATGTACAAAATGATTTGGCCGAGGTTCAAAGGGAGTCACAATTGAAATCAGGTGAATGATACATGTAGGTTTTTTTCAGTTTCTCCGTGCCTTGATTTGATTTTTCTCGTATGGCATACAGGGAGACGTAGCTTATTTTTATGTGTTTGTGTGTGTGTATGTGTATGTGCCTGTACAAGCTATATAAATGCATGTATATACTCTGCACATATATCAATGCGCTATCTGCCTATCTATATTTTGTGTACATATCACTCAAATTTACCCATTTGCAATGTAATGGATGACAATGAAGTTTGCTCTAATCCCTAAAAAGCAATCAAAGAATTGGAACAGGGTTAAAGCCTGCTGATAGTGCACTGCGATTAATAGGACATTATTAAATAGCCCCCCTCCTTCAGCTTCTCTTCCCTCCATCTCCCTCCCCCGCCATCTTGCCAGATGAAAAGAGGCCTCGGAGACAAAATAAATAAATAAATGAGGTTACATTTACATTATAAAGAATAGGGAAGAAAACAATAGGGAATCCTCCTCACTGAAAGGCATACCATCTCCAAAGGGAGAGAGTCCTCAAAGTATGGGGGGGAAGGGGAGTTCCTGCTCTCAAATATCATTAGAATGTTTTTTATCTTTTGGCAGTTTCATATTATGAATAATATGGACATTTATAACTCAGTCAAGCTGCTTCTTTCAAGAGTACAGTTCCTTAAGATCAAGGAATTTATCAACTTACATAGCTCCCTTAGCTACCTTATCTAAGTGCTTCACAAACAGGAATGTATTTATCCACACAGTCCCTGGTCAGGAGGGAAATGTTCTGGTCTCCATTTTATAGATTGAGGAGAATGACAAAGAGATTCAAGACCTCAAAACAGCTGCTGGTTTTGGAGGGCCTGGCTTGAAGCACCCAAGACTTTCTACCTTTCCTCTTCTGTAGGAGATGCCCTTGTTCTCCTGCCCAGATACTAGAGACTACCTGTATTTCTGAATGAAATGAATGGTTTCTGAAAACTACACTGAAGAAATGCCAGGTTTGACACTTCAGAGTCATTGGCCATTTTTAGAACAAGTGAATTCCCTGAGGTCATGCAGAGAGAGGGTGGCCATCCTAGGAACTGAACCTGGCCTTTTCCAACCACAGGACGCTGTTTCCTAAGACAGTAGAGAGTATGTGCTGGTAAGGGAGTGAGTCTGTACTTTGTGTCCATAGGTACTTGGAATATTGAGAGAATCAACAGGAGGGCCTTTCTGCTTAATGCTCAGAATGGACCGACAATGGTCTAATTGTTTTATCCATAACAAGTCTGTTGTGGGAAGAAGGAAGATCTAATGTGTTGTCACTATGCAAGAGAGGTGTGTACAGCTTCCACAAAGGCAAGTTGTGCAATGACAATAGAGCAAAGTGGTTCCAAGTGCTCTTAGGGTTAATATTTTTCGGGGGTAGGACAATGGTATAACTGATAAGAAAGCATATCTTTGGTGAGGATTTGTAGGGCTGGAGTGACTGGTAAAGCAACAGCAGTTCAGGATTCTCTGCTGGTGACATCAAACTCAAAGCTCTGGGAAAAAGATAAACCAAACCTGGAAGCATGCTCAAGCTATAAGTGATACGAAGTAAATCTTGTGACTGAATTTTCACAAGGTTCAGTATGTTTTGTGCAATATCCATTTTTCTTAATCGGCAAGTTGAGTTATTTGACATCCTTAAATACATTTGCAATTTTAATCATACTCCAATTCTAAAGAATCTCTCCCTGAAATATTTGACCACCATGAAAAAAGTTAATTCCTTTAAGCAATCATCAGTTTCTCTGATTTTTGGTGGAACTCCAGAACTGGGAAGATTTCTGAAGTCAATGTCCTCGTGCCCTTTTTTTTTTTTTTGTGAAATAAAAAGTGCAAAACCTATGCTTCTAAAATTAGCATTGATATAAACTGTGGCTTTCTGATAAATAACATTATGGAAAAAAATACAAATTTCCCTGTAATCTATGTGTCCGTTAATGGTGATTTTAATGGCAGAATATAGACACTTCAGAAAGTTCTCATTCAAGTGTGTTTTGCTCCTTGCATACTGTATTTCTCTTCTCACTCGTGTAGCTGTGATCTTATACTAAAGATAGAGATTAGCCTGACCAGAACGAAATTATTGTTCATGTCCCAGATGTATTCAGATAGTGTTTTGATGTTTTATGGTCAACGGTATTACTAAAAAGGATTTGCATACTCCCTTTGGAGTTGTGTTGGCAGGGTGGTTTTCCAGACTAGAGTCAACACATTGCAGACACAATGGGAGAAAGCAGTCGATCTCCTTGGTTCAGAAGTATCCAGTGACACATCTAAAAACGTGATGATGGTTAAGCACTGGCTCAAAGATGACAAAAATCAAAGACTGCTTTTCTATGCAAAGCTTTGTTTCCATGTTTCCATAGTCTGTGTTCTTGAAAAAGTACGTGTTGGTGACAAAGTAGTGGGCTTAGCTACTGCTCTCATATATAAACTGCTTGACATTGTCATGAAAGAAATCAAGAGCTGCAATTGTAAATAAGAGTTTCCTTCATGCAGAGACAAAGGCAGTGTTTTCTAAGGAATGTAAAATGGGAAACAAAATAACAAGTAATTCCTGCTTGGGTTTCAGGACAATGCTTGACATGATTGGTGATTGCCCTGCGAAACATATTTGGGAATGGCTCTCTCCTTTTCCAAAGGAAAGCTTTGGATCTTTTTTGTTTGTTTGTGGGGGGCAGGAAACTCAAAGAAACATGTTAGTGCAGCTATTTTAATGCAATTCTCAGGAAACTAAAACTGAATTATATCTCTGCCCAGCAAAAAGAGTATCAGAAAATAAAGATGAATGCACTAAGATACTGGGAAGGTGAGAAGTGTTTATTTTCTGTGTTCCTTAGCCTGGCATTATATATGCTATGTGACCTCGTAATGTCCATGTGTTCTGAAGCTTTATTCAGCATATTCCAGACAAGAGACAAACTTTATACTTCGGAAAACTGTCCATGCTTGACTTCAACAAAATCATTGTGAGTAACCTGAGAAACTGAAAAGACGGTGCTGCTGCAGGCTATTGGGACAGTGTTAAGATGATGGTTCTGATTCTGGCAAAGGTGAGGTGTTGCAGACTGCTGGGGTATTTTTACAAATATTTAGGTAATTGCCTGTTGCATGCTGATATTTAATGACCTAAGTATGATTAAAGACTTTAACTTCCTTTTGACTTTGCTGTGGTACAAATCCTTGTCATGATATAAAAATATTAGCATGCATTTGACTGTTTTAGATACTTTGTGGTGGACTGACCCTGGCTGGATGGCAGGTGCCTACCAAAGCCACTCTATCGCTCACCTCCTCAGCTGGACAGGGGAGAGAAAATATAATGAAAGGCTCGTGGGTCGAGGTAAGGACAGGGAGAGATCATCACTAATTACCGTCACAGGCAAAACAGACTCGACTTGGGAAAAAAAAAAAATTAATTTATTACCAATCAATTCAGAGTAGGATGATGAGAAGTAAAACCAAATCTTAAAACCACCTTCCTCTGACCCCTCCCTCTTTCCTGGGCTCAACTTTACTCGTGATTTTTTCTACCTCCTCCCTGCCAGTGGCACAGGGGGATGGGAAATGGGGGTTGGGGTCTGTTCTTCACACATTGTCCCTGCCACTCCTTCCTCCTCAGGGGGAGGACTCCTCACACTCTGCCCCAGCTCCAGCCTGAGGTCCCTCCCATAGGAGACAGTCCTCCATGGACTTCTCCAGCATCAGTCCTTCCCGTGGGCTGCAGTTCTTCACGAATTGCTCCAACCTGGGTCCCCCATGGGGTCACAAGCCCAGAGAGCAAACCTGCTCCAGCCTGGACTCCTCTCTCCATGAGGAGCCTGCTCCGGAACGGGCTTCCCACAGGGTCACAACCTTCTTTGGGCATCCCCCTGCTCCGCTGTAGGGTCCTCCCCGGG